>NC_053434.1:71605815-71630187 GCF_007990345.1 Gossypium hirsutum | reverse complement strand
TCAGCTACCTCTCGGTCACGATCGGATCCATTACTATAAATAAACACATTTACGATGTCAGAAATCACCACACTATCAAGTAATCACATAAAATGGCATGTATAGCTAGACCCAAAACATTACGGTAGTCCTAGAATCGACTAAACCTGGCTCTGATACCAATAAAAATGTAACACCCCGAACCCGAGACCGACACCGGAGTCGGACACGAGATGTTAACAAACTTTGAAAAATTTTCCAGACACTGCCCAGTCTGAGTACTAGTCGCTTCAAAATCATATCTTGAGTTTCACAACTCGAAAATCAGTTTTGTGATTTTTCCCTGAAACTAGACTCATGTCCCCACCTATGTCTTTTTTTCTAGAATTTTTGGTCGGGCCAATTAGTAGAGTTTATTAGTCAAAATCTTCCATGTTACAGGGGTCGACTACACTGACCTTTTCCCATTACGACTTGGATATCTCTCTGCACAGAGCTTCAATACTGATGCCGTTTGTTTCTATGGAAACTAGACTCAGTGAGGAATCCATACATATATGGTATGACCCCTAATTATCTCTGGTCAATTTATAGTGAATTTCCAAAGTCGGAACAGGGAATCCAGAAACTGTTCTGGCCCTGTTCCACAAGAACCCGAATATCTCTTACTGTACTGTTCCTATGATTGTTTCGTTACTTCCATATGAAAGTAGATTCATCAAGGTTCGATTACATAATTTATTCACTATTTAATTCCACTCCTACGAATTCTTGTGATTTTTCCAATCCACACCACTGCTGCTATCAGCTTCTGTTTTCAAAGTAAACCTTACCTAATTTGGGGTTTCATGGACCAACTAGGGCCTTGTCATACATAAGCCCACATATGATCATACTTAGCCATTCCAGTGGCTGATCATTTGCTCAACACTTCCATTCCAACTATAGTTACATCATGAAACCATCTATACATTCATAAACACGAATGGTCTAATGCCATACTCCACTTCTACAAGCCATTTTCGCATGGCTGTACACTTATACATTTCATAAAGTACTCGAAAAACAACAATGGGTAGTCCTATACATGCCATATCAAGATTCAACCAAAATAGTACCCAAAAGAGCCTTTGATAGTGTGGGCGACTTCGACTTCAAGATCCCGAGTCCGATAGCTGGAGAACCAAAAATCTATAAAACAGAGGAGCAATGTAACGAGTAAGCAATTTATGCTTAGTAAGTTTGAGCAAGGAATTCCAGCATAAACAAAGAATATCACACATTTAGCTAAACGGAATATTTCATAATACGCAATTTATCGATATTAAACTTGCTTCACAACATTAACAACCCTTATGCACATACACAATAGACTAACTTAGCCGAAGGCCGATAGCTCGTTTATCAACTGAGCGAACATTTATTTGTAAGGGCTCGATTAAATTCAACACATACGTAACATATCCCCATATTGGGATGTTTTTCGAGTATTCGCTGGAATTTTACAGCAAGCTCATTCATTACCAAATCACGTACCTTCGGGATTTAACCGGATATAGCTCCTCGTTCAAATGCCTTCGGGACATAGCCCGGATTTAGTAACTCACACAATGCCTTCGGGACATAACCCGGATTTAACAATTCGCACGAATGCCTTCGGGACTTAACCCGGATTTAACAACTCGCACGAATGCCTTCGGGACTTAACCCGGATTTAACAACTCGCACGAATGCCTTCGGGACTTAACCCGGATTTAGTATCTCGCACAAAGGCCTTCGGATCTTAATCCGGATATATTCACTTAGCACAAAGCCTTCGGGACTTAGCCCGGACAGCATTCAATTAATCATGCACATCTAACAATAATTCATGGCACATTCATATTTCATTTTCGTTTACGAAACTCAAACACAAGGCACATATTGTCCTTGCACATTCGGCTCAATAGCCACACATAGAGCATGATTTAATCACATCGAAATTTAAGCTCTCTTACTCAAGAACTTACCTCGGGTGTTGTCGAACGATTCCGCTAGCTATTCAACCACTTTTTCCTTCCCTTTATCGGTTTTATTTCCCCTTTGCTCTTGAGCTTAATCAAACAAATAAATTGATTTCATCATTTAGGCATCAAAAGATGAACACAAGGCACTTAGCCCATATTTATACATTAGACATTAAAGTCTCATACATGCAAAAATCATGCATCAACACAACATATTAGCTAATTTCTTTCCCCTTGGCCGAATATGCATGTCCATTTTTGGGGTCGATTTCAACACTTAATACACACATATACACACTAGTAAAGCATCCTCCCCCTTTTCATCAATTTAACACATGCATTGCTCATTAACACGCAAAGTTACATTCGGCCTTAGCACACATCTTGCTAGCCGATTCTTCTCCATTTAGCAACCAATGCACATATGTGCTCACACAAAAATGCTAAAAAGGAGGTTCAAGAATCATCAAGTCATCATCACATGCATCATTAACAAGCTTCATATTTTGCATGCAATGGCATTAACACAACCTCAACCTAGGCCGAATCTTAACTCATCCTCATGCCTCATCACCACAACATCAAACATCAACCAAGAATGATGCATCCATGGTCAAGTGCCATTTCCATCACATAGCAAGATTTAGACCATGGGTTAGGTAGAACTCAAGCTAACAACTAAAACATGCATGCCTCTCATGGAACATCATCAAACATACCTTAGCCTAGCTACATGCATGGCCGAATCTCTTCACCTTTCTTCTTCTTTCCTCCTTAAAATTTTTGGCCAAGGATGAACCAAAGGATGAGAAAATTTTTCTTTGTTTTTCTTTCTAGTTTTGGCAAGCATGAAGATGAGAAAAGGATGAACAAAATTCCCCCTTTCTCTTCTTTAGCTCACGGCAATGGGGGGGGACAAACACTACACACACATTTTTTTTTCTTTTGTTTTCCATTTCTTTATTACCCATACTCCTTATTTTATTCTTCCATTAACAAAACATGTTTCATGACATGTTTTGCCCATCATTCCTTGTCATGGCCGGCCACTACTCATTAGGGGGGGAAATTTGACATGCAAGTCCCCCCTTTGTCCACATGCACTAATAGGTCCTCACACATTGACCTATCACATTTTTGAATTTTCTCACATAAGTCCTATTGACTAAATTCACATGCAATCAACCAAATCGAAGCTTGAAATTTTCACACATTCATAATTACATATTCTACACAATAAGTATCACATTCAAACATTTCGGTGACTCGGTTTAGCGGTCCCGAAACCACTTCCCGACTAGGGTCAACTTTGGGCTGTCACATTTCTAATGGGTGCTTAATGTTTAAAGATCGGATTTGTGTACCGAAGAATGAGGAATTAATTCAAAAGATCCTACAGGAAGCACATAGTGGTTATTTCTCGATTCATCCGGGTAGTACGAAAATGTATAATGACTTGAAGAAAATGTATTGGTGGAATGGAATGAAAAGAGATATATCAGAGTTTGTGTCCAAATGCTTAATTTGTCAACAGGTGAAAGCTGAACACCAAGTACCTTCAGGATTACTCCAGCCTATTATGGTTCCAGAATGGAAATGGGATCGGATTACTATGGATTTTGTTTCAGGATTGCCATTGACTCCGGGAGAGAAAGATGCCATCTAGGTAATAGTTGACAGATTAACTAAGTCGGCTCATTTTATCCCGGTATGTACGGATTATTCTCTTAACAAGTTGGCTGAACTGTATATTGTTAGATTACACGGAATACCATTATCGATTATTTCAGATAGAGATCCAAGGTTTACCTCGCGGTTTTGGCAAAAGTTGCAAGACGCGTTAGGTACGAAGTTAAATTTCAGTACTACTTTTCATCCAAAAACTGATGGACAATCAAAAAGAATAATTCAGATTCTTGAAGATATGCTTAGATGTTGTGTATTGGAATTTCAAGGAAGTTGGGAAAGATACTTATCGTTGGTGGAATTTGCTTACAATAATAGTTATCAGACGAGCTTGAAAATGGCACCTTATGAAGCATTACATGGTCGTAAGTGTCGAACGCCATTGTATTGGACTGAACTCAAGGAAAATCAGATTTATGGAGTTGATCTAATAAAAGAAACTGAAGAAAAAGTGAAGATAATTCGAGATTGTTGGAAAGCTGCTTCAGATAGACAGAAATCTTATGCAGACCTAAAGCGAAAGGACATTGAATTTCAAGTTGGTGATAAAGTATTTTTAAAGGTGACTCCATGGAAGAAAGTCCTTAGATTTGGACGGAAGGGCAAATTAAGTCCACGTTTTGTTGGGCCGTATGAAGTAATTGAAAAAGTTGGACCGGTAGCATATCGGCTAGCATTACCACCTAAATTAGAGAAGATTCATGATGTGTTCCACGTATCTATGTTACGTCGGTATCGTTCGGATCGTTCACATGTAGTTTCACCAACAGAAATTGAACTACAACCAGATATGACCTACGAAGAAGAACCGATTAAGATTTTAGCTCGAGAGGTCAAACAACTAAGGAATAAAAATGTTGCACTTGTGAAGGTGTTGTGGAAAAGGCATGGAGTAGAAGAAGCTACATGGGAATCCGAAGAAACTATGAGAAATCAATACCCACATCTGTTTACCGGTAAGATTTTCGAGGACGAAAATCCTTAAAGGGGGGAGAGTTGTAATATCCCGAATTAGGGCCTAATCGAAATAGTGGTTTCGTGACCATAAATTCGAGATATAAATAATTATTTTATAATTATTTTGAGGTTTATGATATGATTGCATGATTGTGTGAAAATTTCGTGATGAAATACTATGCCTAAAGTGCTTAAATTGAAAGTAGGGACTAAATCGAATAAGTTGCAAAACTTGCATTCTAGAAGTTTTTAGTATGAAATTGTTTTGAAATATTAATGAGGAGGTCTTAAATAGAAATTTGACCAATTTTAAGTTCATGGACAAAATTAGGACATGGAAGGAATTTTTGGAAAGTTTAGTAGTAAGGGTATTTTGGTCATTTAGTTATTAAAATGTAAAAACAAAATTAAAAGCCAATTTTTGTCCATCTTCTTCATTAGGCCGAAATTTCAAGGGTTCTCCATAGCTAGGGTTTGTTTCAAGCTTCCAAGCTCCATAGTAAGTGATTCCAAGCCCCGTTTTTAATGATTTTTACGTTTTTGAGATCCCGGTAACTCGATAAAGCTTATGTTAGCAATAATTTAACCTAGGGTTTATATTTGGAAAAATACCCATAGGTGAAATTTGTGAATTTTGATGTTTTATGATAGAATATGAAGTTTTAAATTATGTTAGACAACTTGTACTACTCGATTTTAAGCAAAAACGAGTAAAAGGGCTTAATCGGTAAAAATACCTAATAGTCACAAGTACATGTTAGAGTGAGAATTTGATGTTGCCATAGAAGAGAAAAGTGATCAGCATGTTGTAAAACATAAGAATAAGGAATAAAGTTTAATCCCGAGCCTAGGGGCAAAAATGTAAATATGAAAAAGTTTAGGGGTAAAATTGTAATTTTGCCAAAATTTGAGTTAAGGATTAATTTGATAATGTGAGTATTAAATAAGCTAAATGTGTTATTTTAGATCAAGAAAGACGTGGAATCGACCTCAATCGAGGAAAAGAAAAGATTGTGGACTAAATTGCAAAATCTTTGTATTTTGGTACCAAGGTAAGTTCATGTGTAAATAATGTAGCATAATGGTTATTTTTAAGTTATTGATGTTAATTATATGTTATGCTGAATTTTATTATGAAATTATGCTTTGTGGTTAATTTCAAATAATATGTAAATTATGTGAACTACTTGTTAAATATAATTGTTACCGAGTATTGATTTCGGCATTCTACGGAAGACGGCAAGGATAAGTGTTCGAGGAAAAAGCCCGTTTGAACCTTAGGAATAGATTAGGATACAAGTGACATGTCACTAGGACGGTTGAGCATCCGAACTCGTTGAGTTGAGTCCGAGTTCACTTATGGATGCGAATGTCTGAACTCGTTGAGTTGAGTCCGAGTTCGTGAGATGTAACTAGGCATCCGAACTCATTGAGTTGAGTCCGAGTTCACTTATGATGCGAACGCCCGAGCTCGTTGAGTTGAGTCCGAGTTCGCTTATGGGCGGGTTACATGATTGCTTGATTGCATATATGGCACTTATGTGCAAGTTATCCATGTATCCGAATTATATTCCGATGTGTTCAACGGGTAAAGTTCTACTCAAATGGAGGAATATTCGAGATGTAAAGAGACGTATTGGTAAGTGATGTGAAATGGATATTTTGGATAGGTATGTATTTAACCCTCGGGTTGAGTATTGATACAACCACGATAAGGTAATAAGATGATGAAAAATGATTAAAAATGTGATATGTGTTTTAGTGATACATGCTAATGTTGATTGGTATGACTGTTTGTTATGTTACTTATTATTTGCATATGAACTTACTAAGCATTTATGCTTACTCCCTCCTTCTTACTCATTGTAGTTTTGGACAAGCCAGCTCAGGAGTCGGGATAGGTCGAAGGCTCAGTCACACTATCCGGAAGACTTTTGGTAATGGCTTGTAAATTTAAGTATGGCATGTATAGCAATATACCTTTTTTGTGTAAATGATCTTATGGTATGGTGATGGAATGGTTGAGGAAATGCTTGATAATGATAAATTATGAAAATAGTTAGTTTAGATTATATTTGAGGTTAAGGAAAATTATTAAGATACTTAGTGCATAAAAACTCATAAAATGGATGAAATTTGCCATGAACAGAATACTGCAGCAACATTGATGCGAGTTTAAAAATTTACTAACAATCATAGAAATTGACCTTTGTGATGGACTACATATCAAATTGAAGCTTATTATGTCTAGTTTCACATGAAACAAATGAAACAGGTAAAGGAATTATATGTTACGAGATATTTGAATTTTAGTGAAACAGGGTCATAGCAGTTTCTGAATCCCCTGTTCCAACTTTAGAAATTAACCATAAATTGTAAAGATATAATTAGGTAGTGTATTTTATATTCTCAGAATCCTTATTGAGTCTAGTTTTAGGAGAAATAAACCTCATAGTATATGGATTTTGTACAGAGAGAAATGTGGTTCGTAGTAAATAGAGGTTAGACCAGTCAAGTCCTGAACCAGGGGTAACTTTAACTAATAAACTGTACTAATTGGCCCAACCAAAAATTCTAGAAAAAAATTTGTAGATAGGTATATGAGTCTAGATTTAGGGAAAATTTACAGATCTTGATTTTGAGTTTTGTAACTCGAGATATGATTTTTCTTATGACTATGATGCAAGTAGCTTAAAAGCTGTAAATGTAGAAATAAATAATCCAAAGTTCTAAATATGTTAAATTAAGCTTAGTAACACCTCATACTCGACTCCGGCGACGGTCTCGGGCGTGGGGGCGTTACAAGACCTTTATCGAACGTACTCGCATAATTGGTTTCTTTCACATGACCAACGTCTCATATTCATTTAGCAAGGCATTAAAACATGTTATGTTATCAACATAGCCAAATAAGTATATTAAGCATAAAAAAATCAATATATCATTTAATAATAATTAATGTATTTATTTACATATGTACTTACCTCGGTACAAAATATTTGAAATCGAGCCTAACTCTCGTAAACCTTGTTCTTCCCTCGATCAAGGCCCGTATCTCGATTCTCTTGATCTATAGTACGAAATTCAGCTCGTTTAATACATACATTACTCAAAACGACCCGAAATTCATACTTGAGTAAAATTACTATTTTACCCATATACTTTCATTATTTACAACTTAGTCCTTAGGCTCGGATAATGCAATGTATGGGATTTCTTGGTTACCCAAGCCTAACTAAACATTTTTCATGTTCATAATAGCCCATATTTTTCCTTTATTTCATATATTCCTACCCTTTTCTACAACTTTTACAAAATAGTCCCTACAACCCTTTCCATGAAAAACTACTTAGTAAAAGTTGTTTACCATCCTTTAAACTCTCATATCCCTCCATAAATCATCAAAACATAAGATTCTCATACATCTGTAAATTTCTAAACATGAACCCTAACATGAAATATGGGTAGAAATAGAGAGAGCAAGTTACTGGGATTTGAAAAATAAGAACATTAAAAAAGGTGCTTGGGAGCACTTACTATTGGAAAGCTTGAAAACCCTAGCTATGGAGAACCCTAATTTTCGGTAGCAACATGGAGAAAATGGGCTGATTTTTGGCTTATTTTCCCTTTTTATTTCATTTATATACCTAATGACCAAAATGCCCTTAATGCCTTTCCTTCAAATTTTTCCATATAAGCCCATTTTTGTCCAAAAACTTACAAATTGGGAAAATTGCTCTTTAAGACCTCCTAATTAATAAACCAAATCAATTACATACAAATTTCTTCTAAAACACAAATTTTGCAACTTATTCAATTTAGTCCCTAATTTCCGATTGGACACCTTATACTTGGAATTTCTTCATGAAACTTTAACACAAGCATATATTCCAATTCTAAACCTCATACTGATCGTAAATTAAATATTTTAATGTCAGATTTGTGGTTCTAAAACCACTATTTAGACTAAGCCCTATTTTGGGATGTTACAATTTGTGGTTGGAGAAGGATTGGTGCCGAATAGGGAATTGGAGTGCCGAATTTGTAGTAGGAAATAGTGGGATATGGGAGGTCATCACGTTTTGGGGAGAAATAGAAGGGATTTGAGTTTAGTGGGAGATTTGTGTCGAATGGGTGGAGAGTATGAGAGAGTGGGATGTGTTTGAGCAGGACTTGAATTTTTCCTTTTAAAATTTTGGTATCCTCTTCCCAGTTTTCCAAAATTCTGACAGAAAAACCCCTTTGTTCCCCTGTACTCGAAATCTCTTTTGGCAATTCTCCTTTAGTTGGTTTTCTTTTCTTTTTCTCTGGAAATGTGACAGCCCTAATGTGACCCTAGTCGAAAAGTGGTTTTGGGACCACAAAATTGAGTCATAAAAATAATTAACCATCATATTTGATGCTTATTATATGTATATATGCATGTGTGAAAACTTCATGTTTGAATTTTGTTAATTGTAAGTGAATTTTATTAAATAGGACTTGTGTGAGAAAATTTAGAAATGTGCTAGGCAAAAGTTAAAGTGGCCTATTGATGCTTGTCCTTGCATGTCAAATTACCCAAAACTTTAGGTAGTGGCTGGCCATGCAATGGGTTAAACATATTATAAACATTTTGTGTTAATGTGTTATGTTAAAAATAATAAAATAAAAGGTTGGTAATAAAGTAATGAAAAGGGAGGGTGATGAAAACAAAGTTGTTTCATCCATGCTCCTCCATTGCTGTGAATTGAAGGAAGAAAGAAGAGGAGGTTCGGTCACTTGGAGCATAAGGGAGGTTAGTCATTTGTGTTAGATTTTCTTTAAACTTTAAGCTTGTTTCTAGTTAATTAGCTAGTTTCTTACATAACCCATGTCAAAATTATGAAAATCTTGATGATGGTTTGAACATTCGGTTTTAGTTATTAAAGGATGAGATTGGGTTATGGTTTTTATGTTTTCTGAAGAATTGTTGAAGAGAAGGGTTTTAGTTAGTCAAATGATAAATTCTAATGTTCATGAGTACAATGGCCAAACATAGATTTGTCTAATGAATTGAACAAATGCCGTGTGAGTGATTGAAATGAATGAGTTGGAGGTTGGATCATATTAAGATTCGGATTTGCACATAAATATTAAGAGTTTGATATTTTTATGATTTTTGGAAGGTAAATAAGGTTATGCTCAAGTTAAATACAAGATTATGGCTGATTTGTGTTTAGTGAGTTTCGGCCAAGGACTTTATGTGCATTCGGTTCAAGTAGAGTAAACGTGACGGGTAGAAAATGGTTGTTAATTGAGATAGTTTAAGGTATTTGTAAATAGTTTGAATAAATGAACAATAATAATAAATCATCTAGTGAATTGGTGTAATTGCCGAATTTGAACTAGAAAATTATTGAGTAATGTTTGTATGTTAAGTGATAGAATATAGCGAATGCTTGGAATGTCATATGTATGAATTATAGGTTGGATTAAAGGCTGTTATATTGCCTTATCATTTTCGGGAATGTGCTATGTCAAAGAAATTGAGGGTTGATGTTTAAGTAAGGTAAGTATAGGTATATTCGGCTTGTAGTTTTATAAATGTGATATGAGTATTTGTTTTGTAAATGAGTAGTAAGTATGTTAAGAATGGTTCTAAAATGTATATGGATGCCGCATGATTGTGTTTGATTGGGAAGTAAATTGTTTGATTTAGCTCAAGAGCTTAGAGGATCAAAGTTGGATAAGGGAAAGGAAAAAGTGGTCGAATAGCCGTTGAAATTGTTCGACAACATCCGAGGTAAGTTTTTGAGTAACGAAATTTAGTTTATGATTTGATTAAGTCATGGCATATAAGCATAACAAATAAACGGTGATATAATGATTCTACTTGAATTGTATATTGAGGTGATTAGTTTATACCTATGACGGGTAGCCGAATGTGTATAGAGATTATGTTATATAGCAAATCAAATCATGCTGTTTGTATGTGGCTATTGAGCCGAAAATGGTAATGATTGATAAGTGTCTTGTGTTTGAATTCTAGTTATGAAAATGAAATATAGATGTGTCATGATTCATTGATATATGTGCTTGATTATTCGGATGATATCTGGGCTAAGTCCCGAAGGCATTTGTGCGAGTTCCTATATCTGGGCTAAGTCCCGAAGGCATCTGTTCTAGTGACTATATTCGGGCGAAGTTCCGAAGGCATTTGTGCGAGTAGTTGCTATACCCGGGCTAAGTCCCGAAGGCATTTGTACTAGTGACTATATCCGGGCTAAGACCCGAAGGCATTTGTGCGAGTTGCTATATCTGGCTAAATCCCGAAGGTACTTGGGTTTGGAAGTGAGCGATATTGCTGTAATAATTTCAATTAATACGCTCATAAAATACAAACGATAAGGTATGTTTCGTATATGCATCGGAAAGGTTGATTCCTTTCAAATAGTAGTCGCTCAATTGATTAACGAGCTTCCAGCCTCTAGTTAGGTTTGATACCCTGTGTATGAATATATTGGTTGAAGCGTGAAGAAATTATGATTTTGAGAATGTGCATATGTGAAATTATTCATTTAGTCATATGAACGCTATACTTTAGTCGTAAATAATTTCGTTACTCAAAACTTACTAAGCATTAAATGCTTATTCTGTTTCTTTAATTCTCTATTTTATAGATTTTTGTTAGTCAGCTATCGGACTCGTGATTGTCGAAGTCGAAGTCGTCCACACTATCTAAGCCCTTTTGGTACTCTTTTAGTTAAACGTTGATAATGGCATGTATAGGACTAACCTTTGTTGTTAATCAAGTACCTTTGGAAATGTGTATATATTCGGATAGCCATGCGAAAATGGCTTAAACATTTTGAGCATAGTATTAAAATCATTTTGTATATATATGATTTTTAAGGTGACAGTGACGCAGTTAGCCAGCTTGCCTGAAAATTTTAAAATGAACTGTGTAAATAAATGAATTAAGTTTGTTAACACCTCATGTTCGACTCCGGCAACGGTCTCGGGTGCGGGGCGTTACAATTTTATTGGTATCAGAGCTACGGTTTAGTCGATTCTAGGACTACCGTAACACGTTCGGGTCTAGCTATACATGCCATTGTGTGTCTATTTGATAGTGTGGTGATTTCTGACAGTTAAAAATGTGTTTTTTATAGTAATGGATCTCGATCCCAACCGAGCGGTAGCTGATGATCTTGAGAGTGTAGCGCCTGCTCCCGCACAAGGGACAGCGCCGGTGGACTCTCAACCTATTGCTAGTAATCAGAATGACGAATCTAGACAGGCTTTTTATAGCGTAATGAATGATTGGTTCAACCAATACATTCGAACTAATACGGCTGTTCCACAACCCCCATTCCGACTAATACAACCCCTGCACTTGCGATACCTCCGGTAACTGACCAGATAAGGTTAAATAAGGCCCCAGTTGATAGAATCCGAAAACACGGGGCTACTGAATTTAAAGCTACAGATAGCGACGATGCCGAGCAAGCTGAATTTTGGTTGGACAACACTATTTGGGTACTTGATGAACTATCTTGCACACTTAATGAATGCCTAAAGTGTATGATCTCCTTGCTACGTGATTCTGCCTACTATTGGTGGAATATGTTGATTTCTGTTGTGCCCAGAGAGACAGTAACTTGGGAGTTTTTCCAAACCGAGTTTCGAAAAAAGTATATCAGTCAGAGATTCATTGATCAAAAACAGAAAGAATTTCTTGAACTTAAACAAGGTTCCATGTCGGTTACTGACTATGAACGATAGTTTGTAAGGCTTAGCCGGTACGCGCGAGAATGCATTTCTTCAGAAGCTGTGATGTGTAAATGTTTCGAAGATGGACTGAAGGATGATGTAACACCCCGAACCCGAGACCGACACCGGAGTCGGACACGAGATGTTAACAAACTTTGAAAATTTTTCCAGACACTGCCCAGTCTGAGTACTAGTCGCTTCAAAAATCTTATCTTGAGTTTCACAACTCGAAAATCAGTTTTGTGATTTTTCCCTGGAACTAGACTCATGTCCCCACCTATGTATTTTTTTCTAGAATTTTTGGTCGGGCCAATTAGTACAGTTTATTAGTCAAAGTCTCCCATGTTACAGGGGTCGACTACACTGACCTTTTCCCATTACGACTGGGATATCTCTCTGCACAGAGCTTCAATACTGATGCCGTTTGTTTCTATGGAAACTAGACTCAGAGAGGAATCCATACATATATGGTATGACCCCTAATTATCTCTGGTCAATTTATAGTGAATTTCCAAATGCGGAACAGGGAATCCAGAAACTGTTCTGGCCCTGTTCCACAAGAACCCGAATATCTCTTACTGTACTGTTCCTATGATTGTTTCGTTACTTCCATAAGAAAGTAGATTCATCAAGGTTCGATTACATAATTTATTCACTATTTAATTCCAATCATACTATTTTTAGTGATTTTCCAAATCTACATCACTGCTGCTGCCAACATCTGCCTTTAAGGTAGACTTTACCTATTTAATAGTTTCCATGGTTCAACTAGCCCCTTTAGCATGAATAGCGCAAATTATGATAGTGATTAACCATTCCATACCAAATGATTATAACATTATGCTCAAACATATGTAAGCCATTTTCGCATGGCTATATACATTAACCAAAATATTCCTCCGCCACTAGTCTATTTTATACGTGCCATAAGACAATCCAAAACATTGCAGTACCGAACCGTGGATAGTGATAGTGTGACTAGTTGCTGACGATCCCCGAGCCTGTAGCTTCGCAATGAGATCTATAAAACAGAGGAGACAGAGTAAACGGAGTAAGCATTACAATGCTTAGTAAGTTTTAAGCAGTGGCAATAGATAACAATCAAATTATAACATAGTTGTTCGTATTTTTATTTCACTCTTCCTTCGGGCATACCATCCCTTTTCCGAATACGCACGTCTCATCATATACAATAGGCAGATAAACTTTCACGTAAAAGTGAGCTCATGTGACATAGATATATCGTATGATTTCCCATCACCTCTCACACTGATCCGATATCACATAATCATAAGAGTAGTCTCATAGATTGCTCTCACATGCATCACATAACTACCTTATGATTTAGTGCAATCAAGCTCACATATAGACTTGGAGTACATACCTGTTTAACCTTTCGCATTGAATATATTTATAAGCAACTCTTATTACGAAGTCTTACCCGGACATAATCTCCACACGAAGTTATCGAGTCTTACCCGGACAAAATTCCCACACGCAGTCATCGGGTCTTTAGAGTCCGGATATAGTACGAGCACGAAGCTTACGGACATTAATCAGTGATAATATTCTCGCATAAAGCCTGCGGGGTTTTAACCCGGATATAGTACTGACACAAATGCCCTTCGGGACTTATCACAATTATACACTTTCACATTCATCACATCGGCCATTAGGCCCTATCTCACATACACATGCTCACATTCATCACATTGGCCACTCGGCCTTATCACACATACACCTGTTCACTTTCATCACATTGGCCATTCGGCCTTATCACACATACACATGTTCACATTCATCACATTGGCCATTCGGCCTTATCTCATATATGCATGTTCACATTCATCACATTGGCCATTCGGCCCTATTCACACATATACACTTTCACATTTATTCAATTAGACTTCACATACCACATATACCATCATGTACAGACTTGGGCTTGACCGAATCTACATCCATCACTTTCCAATGAATAATTCAATTTTACGCCATACTATCATTTCATATTCGAATTATCATAAGCTTACAATATCACGATTTAGAATTCAAGTATGGGTTTAATCAATAGCTTATGAGTAACTAAAACAAGTTTTATCCATGTTTACAACAACATCACATATTCACTACGAGCTGTTTTCCTGAGCAATGGTCACTAAATTGTTTATAAATGGAGCTACAAAACTCCAAATCACTTGCCGTTAATTTTTCCTGAATATAGACTCGTATATCTTCCATCCATGAAATTTCCAGAATTTTAGGTTGGGCCAATCAACACCAGATTTTTCTTAAGTTTTCCCCTGATTCACTGTTTGACTAATCTGACCACTCTTCACTACGAATCAAATTTCTCATTATCAGAAATTACTTTGTTTACACGGTTTCTTTTATAAGAAACTAGACTCATTAAGCTTTAATTTCATGTCTCATTCAGCCTCTAATTCAAATCCATGAATTTATGGTGATTTTCTGAATTCATGTTACTGCTGCTGTCCTGAGCAGGTTTATCACAATTTTACTCTTCTGACATATCCTTTCAGCACTTCATAATATCATATCCATTTGGCAACATATCATATCAATAACTTACCTATACTTCATAATAACCATTAGGCTATATGCATAAAGATTTACAATAGAGTTATGATTCTTTTAATATGTGCTTAACATATCATACTCAATCACATTATAGGCATTAATACTTAAAACTTACCTCAATTGCTAATGTACGTCAATTCCGACTATTCGACCAATTTCCCTTTTTCCACGATCCGACTTTGTTTCCTTGAGTTCTTGAGCTAATGAACCAATTTAAACTTATCACATCACTATTGTGTAAAACCACATTCGATTATATTATAATTCGGTTAGCAAGAAATACACTTATTCCTTATAACATTTAGCTTCAAGATCACCACCTCAATCATCTCAAGTACCAAACATGCATTAATACTCTCTTTAGTACAATATAAAATAATCGTACACATCTTTAATCACCTTAAACAAATTACTAAGTATTATAGAAAATCAAAGCATACTCATCGTTAGTCTTATTCGGCCATCTCAATACGTTCTAAGTGACCATATGTATATACGTCTATACTAAAGTGCTTTACATTAATAACACCATATCAACAATGTATAATGCCGACCCCTTTAAACCAATTATCCATACAAATATTATTTGTACACATTTCCTTACCTAAATTTCACATTCGGCAACCACTTAATCAACTTAACAAATTTTCTATACTTCAAAACCACAAGTAAGTATCATAATTTGTATCATTACATCGATTAAACTAAATCATGCATTAGCTTTTAGCACATTCGGCCATTAAAGAGACAACCCAATTAACATTCAAACCTTTATAAGCTTAGATTTCCCAAGACTGAATATCACATAAAAACCTTTAATACACATGCAAAGTTTACACTTTAACTAATTATGCATATACTAATAAACCGAATATTATTAAACAACCATTTGAATAATTCTTTATCACATGTTCACAATCGGCATAACCATGTTACAAATTCAATACATAAAAATCTTCTTATCCAAGGCTATATTTGACCTATATGTATTTTCTTTACAACCATTCATCAACAATTAAGCACATGTTTAATGGCCGAATGCACATACCTCTTACTCATCCTTAACAGATTTTTTTTATTATCAAGCTTCCATTTCCACTTAACTACGAACCATTTAAAACAATCAATATTTTACACATTGTCGAATGCATATATATTTTCATCCAAACTCATAATTTCACAAGCTTAGCCTCATTTAATGACTACTTGTTCATCAAGACATTAAACACATCATGCATAACATACAAAGCATCCTTAGCCAAAAAAAAAAAAATACTATCACAAAACTTCCTTGGCCGAATGTCATCTTTTTCCATTAACTAGATTTTGCCATGGGCTTGCTTCAATACTTGAGACCACTCAAATAATATTCAAACTTAATCCTTCATTTGATTTCTCATTTTAGCACATATTTGGCTAATATATGCTATCAATTTAATTACAATTATAAATTTTCAACTCAAACTCATTCTTTACCTCGTCTTTCACCTTAATTCAAATTCGGCAAGTATATAAACATATATTAGCAATTTAATTATAGCATTCCACAATTAAGCACAAGTTTCATACTTCACTTTAATAACCGAATGATATTCTACTCAAACTTGCCCCTCATAGCAAATTTAATTAGTCTATCCACATCCATAAACACTTATCATCAAAACATCCACAATCTAATCCTTGAAGCCATGACCAAATGCTTTATGAAATAAATTCACAAAAATTAACATATGGGTCATGTTGTGAGCTTCAAAACTAACAACATTTCGCAAAAAAAATTAAAATAAAATACATGAAATCTCACCTTAATTCCCAACACCAAATGACCGAGTGCCTTTGGTGTTCTTTCCTTTATACCCTAGCCGAATGCTCCAATCATCCATCAAAATTACAAATTTTAGCATGGGCTAAGTAAGAGTCATGATTATTTACCTAAATCAAGATCAAATTTCACAATTTGACATAATATACTAACCTTTTTAATGACTCAAGTGACCAAAAATTCTTCCCCTCCTTTGTTTCTTCTATTCGGCCATGTTGAACAACAAAGAAAGGATTTTGTTTTTCCTCCCCTTTCACAAGTCACGGCAATGGGGAGTAAGGGGGAGACAACTTTGGTTTCTCCTCCCACTCACCTCATGTTTTATCATTCTTAATTCATTCTTTTATTTTCTAAACTCATAGTGCTAATAAAAGAATTCATATTATCCTCAATGACCCATCCATGGCCGGCCACTACTCATTCATAAGGGATATTTGACATGCAAACCCTTTATTCATATGACATGCACTAATTGAGCCTTATAGATTAACTATCACATTTTAAAAGTGTCACACATAAGTCCCATCGACTAAATTCACATGCAATTTACTAAATCAAAGCTTAAAACTTTCACACATTCATATTCACATATAATAGTCATAAAATATGACGGCTAATTATTTTTATGACTTGATTTTGTGGTCCCGAAACCACTTTTCGACTAGGGTCAAAGTAGGGGTGTCACAACTCTCCCCCCTTAAGAAATTTTCGTCCCCGAAAATTTCTACCGATGCATAGTTTAGGATAACGTCTTCTTCTTGAATTATATCCACAAAGACATTAGCTCATTGATAGCAATTGTAATTCATTATTGATTTCACATCGGTCTATAAAGTCACTTTCTTATCTTAAAACAAATACATAAACATTTCTACAAGTATGCACAAATATCTCATTTTCTTGATTTCATAAGCAATAATCACTTAATTTAATTCATATATGCATTTCAAACACACATTAAGCACCTATTAACATGTATAATTCACATCATCAACCCACATATTTGTAACCCACAATTTCATCCATGTATAAGCTGTAACCCAACCGAAAGTACACATATACTCAATATTCGACTTAACTCATTTCCAAAAGAAAAGTCAACTTCCACGTACCTGAACATTTAGTTCATTTAGCACATTCAATCATAGTTAACGTTACCCGTATACAGTCAAATAGGCATAAAGCCTAATAAAATACACTGGCATGTGATTTATTCTAGCGTATAACTCGTGTATCCAAAATTATCAACATTCATCAAAAATTCTTTCAAACTTTCGAATGTCGAAACTTAACCAAAATAATTTCTTGAACAAGATTAACAAAATAGTGTTCATTCAGCAATAGCACATATAGCTCTTACAATGCCATATCCTAGATATGGTCTTACATATTCTCACATATCGAGCCGATGCCATGTCCCAGACATGGTCTTACACACTATCTAAAATCAATGCCTTCGTCCCAAACGAGGTCTTACTTGAATTCCACTTCACACACTTAGTGCCCACTGACCGATCTCGCACTCATAGTGCTCGGTTAAAGAAATTCGCACACACACAGTGCCTCTAATTATTCACATACATAGCGCTCTTATTCATTCGTTAATACACATTGATATGACTTAACCAAGTCTATAAACATCATGTATGTACACTTTTAAACATATCGTCTCGTTTAAATTTGAATTTGTATAGTAGTGAGCACTTAAACTTTGCTCAAATTACCGGCACGAAGGCCCGAATACACGTCACCAGCATGATTGCTCTTCGGGATTTAGCACGGATATATCACTAGCACGAATGCTCTTCAGAACTTAGCCCGGATACATCACTAGCACGAATGCTCTTCGGGACTTAGCCCGGATATATCACTAGCACGAATGCTCTTCGGGACTTAGCCCGGATACATCACTAGCACGAATGCTCTTCGGGACTTAGCCCGGATATATCACTAGCACGAATGCTCTTCGGGACTTAGCCCGGATATATCACTAGCACGAATGCTCTTCGGGACTTAGCCCGGATACATCACTAGCACGAATGCTCTTCGGGACTTAGCCCGGATATATCAACTTGCACAAATGCCTTCGGATCTTAGTCCGGATATGGTCACTTAGCACAAAGCCTTCGGGACTTAGCCCGGACATCATTCGAATAACCATGCACATTTAACAATAAATCATGACACATTAGTATTTCATTTACATTACTTGAATACAAACACAACATGCTTATCGACCATTTAACTTCCAGTTCTATAGCCACATACAAAAATCACATTTATAGTCATAACACTCCTTCAAAATTGCATCACTTATAACCTTATAATCCAATCCAAATCGAAATTCAAATACGAGTACATGATACGTACCTGATCAACTTAATAATTAGGCATATCTAAATGAAGTTATATCGCAAATTCTCATAGTCAGAAGCTTGCTACAGCTCGATCGGGATCAAGATTCATTACAATACAGCAAACACATTTTTAATAGCCAAAAATCATCACACTATCATTTTATCACTTTATGGCATGTATAAATAGACTCACGCGTGCTACGTTAGTCCTAGAATCGACTAAACCGTAGCTCTGATACCAATAAAATGTAACACCCCGAACCCGAGACCGACACCGGAGTCGGACACGAGATGTTAACAAACTTTGAAAATTTTTCCAGACACTGCCCAGTCTGAGTACTAGTCGCTTCAAAAATCTTATCTTGAGTTTCACAACTCGAAAATCAGTTTTGTGATTTTTCCCTGGAACTAGACTCATGTCCCCACCTATGTATTTTTTTCTAGAATTTTTGGTCGGGCCAATTAGTACAGTTTATTAGTCAAAGTCTCCCATGTTACAGGGGTCGACTACACTGACCTTTTCCCATTACGACTGGGATATCTCTCTGCACAGAGCTTCAATACTGATGCCGTTTGTTTCTATGGAAACTAGACTCAGAGAGGAATCCATACATATATGGTATGACCCCTAATTATCTCTGGTCAATTTATAGTGAATTTCCAAATGCGGAACAGGGAATCCAGAAACTGTTCTGGCCCTGTTCCACAAGAACCCGAATATCTCTTACTGTACTGTTCCTATGATTGTTTCGTTACTTCCATAAGAAAGTAGATTCATCAAGGTTCGATTACATAATTTATTCACTATTTAATTCCAATCATACTATTTTTAGTGATTTTCCAAATCTACATCACTGCTGCTGCCAACATCTGCCTTTAAGGTAGACTTTACCTATTTAATAGTTTCCATGGTTCAACTAGCCCCTTTAGCATGAATAGCGCAAATTATGATAGTGATTAACCATTCCATACCAAATGATTATAACATTATGCTCAAACATATGTAAGCCATTTTCGCATGGCTATATACATTAACCAAAATATTCCTCCGCCACTAGTCTATTTTATACGTGCCATAAGACAATCCAAAACATTGCAGTACCGAACCGTGGATAGTGATAGTGTGACTAGTTGCTGACGATCCCCGAGCCTGTAGCTTCGCAATGAGATCTATAAAACAGAGGAGACAGAGTAAACGGAGTAAGCATTACAATGCTTAGTAAGTTTTAAGCAGTGGCAATAGATAACAATCAAATTATAACATAGTTGTTCGTATTTTTATTTCACTCTTCCTTCGGGCATACCATCCCTTTTCCGAATACGCACGTCTCATCATATACAATAGGCAGATAAACTTTCACGTAAAAGTGAGCTCATGTGACATAGATATATCGTATGATTTCCCATCACCTCTCACACTGATCCGATATCACATAATCATAAGAGTAGTCTCATAGATTGCTCTCACATGCATCACATAACTACCTTATGATTTAGTGCAATCAAGCTCACATATAGACTTGGAGTACATACCTGTTTAACCTTTCGCATTGAATATATTTATAAGCAACTCTTATTACGAAGTCTTACCCGGACATAATCTCCACACGAAGTTATCGAGTCTTACCCGGACAAAATTCCCACACGCAGTCATCGGGTCTTTAGAGTCCGGATATAGTACGAGCACGAAGCTTACGGACATTAATCAGTGATAATATTTCGCATAAAGCCTGCGGGGTTTTAACCCGGATATAGTACTGACACAAATGCCCTTCGGGACTTATCACAATTATACACTTTCACATTCATCACATCGGCCATTAGGCCCTATCTCACATACACATGCTCACATTCATCACATTGGCCACTCGGCCTTATCACACATACACCTGTTCACTTTCATCACATTGGCCATTCGGCCTTATCACACATACACATGTTCACATTCATCACATTGGCCATTCGGCCTTATCTCATATATGCATGTTCACATTCATCACATTGGCCATTCGGCCCTATTCACACATATACACTTTCACATTTATTCAATTAGACTTCACATACCACATATACCATCATGTACAGACTTGGGCTTGACCGAATCTACATCCATCACTTTCCAATGAATAATTCAATTTTACGCCATACTATCATTTCATATTCGAATTATCATAAGCTTACAATATCACGATTTAGAATTCAAGTATGGGTTTAATCAATAGCTTATGAGTAACTAAAACAAGTTTTATCCATGTTTACAACAACATCACATATTCACTACGAGCTGTTTTCCTGAGCAATGGTCACTAAATTGTTTATAAATGGAGCTACAAAACTCCAAATCACTTGCCGTTAATTTTTCCTGAATATAGACTCGTATATCTTCCATCCATGAAATTTCCAGAATTTTAGGTTGGGCCAATCAACACCAGATTTTTCTTAAGTTTTCCCCTGATTCACTGTTTGACTAATCTGACCACTCTTCACTACGAATCAAATTTCTCATTATCAGAAATTACTTTGTTTACACGGTTTCTTTTATAAGAAACTAGACTCATTAAGCTTTAATTTCATGTCTCATTCAGCCTCTAATTCAAATCCATGAATTTATGGTGATTTTCTGAATTCATGTTACTGCTGCTGTCCTGAGCAGGTTTATCACAATTTTACTCTTCTGACATATCCTTTCAGCACTTCATAATATCATATCCATTTGGCAACATATCATATCAATAACTTACCTATACTTCATAATAACCATTAGGCTATATGCATAAAGATTTACAATAGAGTTATGATTCTTTTAATATGTGCTTAACATATCATACTCAATCACATTATAGGCATTAATACTTAAAACTTACCTCGATTGCTAATGTACGTCAATTCCGACTATTCGACCAATTTCCCTTTTTCCACGATCCGACTTTGTTTCCTTGAGTTCTTGAGCTAATGAACCAATTTAAACTTATCACATCACTATTGTGTAAAACCACATTCGATTATATTATAATTCGGTTAGCAAGAAATACACTTATTCCTTATAACATTTAGCTTCAAGATCACCACCTCAATCATCTCAAGTACCAAACATGCATTAATACTCTCTTTAGTACAATATAAAATAATCGTACACATCTTTAATCACCTTAAACAAATTACTAAGTATTATAGAAAATCAAAGCATACTCATCGTTAGTCTTATTCGGCCATCTCAATACGTTCTAAGTGACCATATGTATATACGTCTATACTAAAGTGCTTTACATTAATAACACCATATCAACAATGTATAATGCCGACCCCTTTAAACCAATTATCCATACAAATATTATTTGTACACATTTCCTTACCTAAATTTCACATTCGGCAACCACTTAATCAACTTAACAAATTTTCTATACTTCAAAACCACAAGTAAGTATCATAATTTGTATCATTACATCGATTAAACTAAATCATGCATTAGCTTTTAGCACATTCGGCCATTAAAGAGACAACCCAATTAACATTCAAACCTTTATAAGCTTAGATTTCCCAAGACTGAATATCACATAAAAACCTTTAATACACATGCAAAGTTTACACTTTAACTAATTATGCATATACTAATAAACCGAATATTATTAAACAACCATTTGAATAATTCTTTATCACATGTTCACAATCGGCATAACCATGTTACAAATTCAATACATAAAAATCTTCTTATCCAAGGCTATATTTGACCTATATGTATTTTCTTTACAACCATTCATCAACAATTAAGCACATGTTTAATGGCCGAATGCACATACCTCTTACTCATCCTTAACAGATTTTTTTTATTATCAAGCTTCCATTTCCACTTAACTACGAACCATTTAAAACAATCAATATTTTACACATTGTCGAATGCATATATATTTTCATCCAAACTCATAATTTCACAAGCTTAGCCTCATTTAATGACTACTTGTTCATCAAGACATTAAACACATCATGCATAACATACAAAGCATCCTTAGCCAAAAAAAAAAATACTATCACAAAACTTCCTTGGCCGAATGTCATCTTTTTCCATTAACTAGATTTTGCCATGGGCTTGCTTCAATACTTGAGACCACTCAAATAATATTCAAACTTAATCCTTCATTTGATTTCTCATTTTAGCACATATTTGGCTAATATATGCTATCAATTTAATTACAATTATAAATTTTCAACTCAAACTCATTCTTTACCTCGTCTTTCACCTTAATTCAAATTCGGCAAGTATATAAACATATATTAGCAATTTAATTATAGCATTCCACAATTAAGCACAAGTTTCATACTTCACTTTAATAACCGAATGATATTCTACTCAAACTTGCCCCTCATAGCAAATTTAATTAGTCTATCCACATCCATAAACACTTATCATCAAAACATCCACAATCTAATCCTTGAAGCCATGACCAAATGCTTTATGAAATAAATTCACAAAAATTAACATATGGGTCATGTTGTGAGCTTCAAAACTAACAACATTTCGCAAAAAAAATTAAAATAAAATACATGAAATCTCACCTTAATTCCCAACACCAAATGACCGAGTGCCTTTGGTGTTCTTTCCTTTATACCCTAGCCGAATGCTCCAATCATCCATCAAAATTACAAATTTTAGCATGGGCTAAGTAAGAGTCATGATTATTTACCTAAATCAAGATCAAATTTCACAATTTGACATAATATACTAACCTTTTTAATGACTCAAGTGACCAAAAATTCTTCCCCTCCTTTGTTTCTTCTATTCGGCCATGTTGAACAACAAAGAAAGGATTTTGTTTTTCCTCCCCTTTCACAAGTCACGGCAATGGGGAGTAAGGGGGAGACAACTTTGGTTTCTCCTCCCACTCACCTCATGTTTTATCATTCTTAATTCATTCTTTTATTTTCTAAACTCATAGTGCTAATAAAAGAATTCATATTATCCTCAATGACCCATCCATGGCCGGCCACTACTCATTCATAAGGGATATTTGACATGCAAACCCTTTATTCATATGACATGCACTAATTGAGCCTTATAGATTAACTATCACATTTTAAAAGTGTCACACATAAGTCCCATCGACTAAATTCACATGCAATTTACTAAATCAAAGCTTAAAACTTTCACACATTCATATTCACATATAATAGTCATAAAATATGACGGCTAATTATTTTTATGACTTGATTTTGTGGTCCCGAAACCACTTTTCGA
>NC_053434.1:71205852-71241202 GCF_007990345.1 Gossypium hirsutum | reverse complement strand
TTTCTGGGAAAAATGACTGATTTTGTTACAAACTCGATTGATTTTTAAACGATAACAGATTGGCGTGTCTGGAAATAAATTTGTAAGGGGTTAAAGTCAGTTAACACCTCGTGTTCGACTCCGGTGTCGGTTTCGGGTTCGGGGTGTTACATTTTATTGGTATCAGAGCTATGGTTTAGTCGTTCTAGGACTACCATAGCACGTATGAGTCTAGCTATACATGCCTTAATGTTAATGTTTAAAAGGGTGATGATTCTGACGGTTGAAATGTTTTGTTTTAATTAGTAAATGGATCCGGTGAAGAAAGGACCCTAGCGGATGACGTGGAGAGCGTAGCGGCTGCTCCTGCACAAGGACGCCGCCTGTTGAACCTCAGTCATCTGCGAATAATCAAGGTGAGGGGCTAAACAAGCCTTCTTTACCATGATGAATGAGTGGGTCGCGCAATATGCCCGAACCAACCCGACTGTCCAACAATTCCCAATTTGAATAATCCACCCCAAGAGCCTGTAATGCCATCAGTCGCTGATCCTGTGAGGCTGAGTAAGCCACCTGTAGACTTGATTAGGAAGCGTGGGGCCGAGGAGTTCAAGGCCATAGTAACTGATGATGCCGAAAGGGCGAGTTCTGGCTTGATAATACCATTCGGGTGTTCGATGAATTGTCATGCACACCCGATGAATGTCTAAAATGTGCTGTATCTTTGTTGCGAGACTCAGCCTACTATTGGTGGAGGACCTTGATTTCCATAGTCCCGAACGAGCGAGTAACTTGGGACTTCTTTCAAACGGAATTCCGGAAGAAATTTATTAGCCAACGGTTCATTGATCAGAAGCGTAAGGAGTTCTTGGAACTCAAGCAAGGCCGTATGACTGTATCTGAATACGAACATGAATTCGTAAGACTCAGTAGGTATGCCCGGGAGTGTGTAGCTGATGAGGTTGCTATGTGCAAAAGATTCGAGGAAGGATTGAATGAAGATTTAAAGCTACTAATGGGTATTTTGGAAATAAAGGAATTCGTAACACTAGTCGAACGAGCCTGCAAGGCGGAAGAACTTGGAAAGGAGAAGAGGAAGGCTGAATTTGAAGCTAGAGATTATCGTAAAAGATCGACGGGTAAAGCTCCGTTCTCAGCTGTAAAGAAGTTCAGGGAGGACATTAATAAGTCGAGGGCGACTGCGGGAATTTCCATCAGGGCAAGACCATCGATGGGCTCCCGAGCTACTTCGGTAGCTAGTGTGGGCAATAATCGTCACGAGAAACCTGAATGTCCCCAATGTGGAAGACGACACCTAGGTGAATGTTGGGGCAAGTCTACTAGCAGGGCCTGTTACGGATGCGGTTCGAAGGACCACTTCATTAGAGATTGCACGGAGCTGGATGAGAAGAATAAGATTCAAGGTGCAAGACCTAGTGGAGTGACATCTAGAGGTAGACCACCGAGAATTTTAGGAGGCAGGGTGGTAGTCAGAGGGGGCCTCTGATACGGTCGATCGAGCCGAGAACCGTACTCCTGCTAGAGCTTATGCATTCGCGCACGAGAGGAGGCATCCTCCCCCGACGTCATCACTGGTACCTTCACTCTCTTTGATACTAATGTGATTGCATTAATTGACCCTGGTTCTACTCATTCATATGTATGCGAAACCTTAGCAACCAGTAAGACTCTACCTGTTGAGTCTACTGAGCTCGTAATTCGAGTATCAAACCCTTTGGGTCAATGCGTACTTGTTGATAAAGTGTGTAAGAGATGCCCTCTAATAATCCGAGAATCCTGTTTTCCGGCCGATTTGATGCTTTTGCCGTTCGACGAGTTTGATGTTATTCTTGGTTTGGATTGGTTAACCACGCATGATGCGGTTGTGAATGCAAAAGCAAGACTATCGATTTGAGGTGCGCAAATAACGAAATAATCCGAGTTGAGTCTGCGGACTTAAGGGGGTTGCCAGCTGTATATCAGCAATGTTGGCCCAGAAATATGTAAGGAAAGGGTGCGAAGCATACCTCGCGTATGTACTTGATGACAAGGAGTTAAAAGGAAACCCGAATCGGTGCCGGTGGTCTGTGAATACCCGGATGTTTTTCCTGAAGAGTTACCAGGTTTGCCACCTGTTCGGGAGGTAGAGTTTGGCATTGAGCTTGTACCTGGAACTACGCCAATTTCGATCGCTCCGTATCGTATGGCACTAACCGAGTTAAAAGAGTTGAAAGCTCAGTTGCAAGAATTGACGGATAGAGGTTTCGCTCGATCGAGTTTCTCACCTTGGGGTGCACCAGTATTGTTCGTGAAAAAGAAGGACGGAACCATGAGGTTGTGCATTGATTATCGTCAACTGAATAAAGTGACGATAAAGAATAAGTATCCGTTACCGCGTATTGATGATCTGTTCGATCAATTAAAGGGAGCATCGATGTTTTCAAAGATAGATTTGAGATCGGGTTATTATCAGTTGCGGATTCGAGATTCGGACGTACCCAAAACTGCTTTCAGAACGAGGTACGGTCACTACGAGTTCTTAGTGATGCCGTTTGGGCTCACTAATGCCCCTGCGGTGTT
Source organism: Gossypium hirsutum (assembly GCF_007990345.1). Classification (NCBI taxonomy): domain Eukaryota; kingdom Viridiplantae; phylum Streptophyta; class Magnoliopsida; order Malvales; family Malvaceae; genus Gossypium; species Gossypium hirsutum. The sequence goes on along the minus strand of NC_053434.1, from coordinate 71,238,643 downwards.
TATGGATTTGATGAATCGGATCTTCAGGCCGTATTTGGATCGGTTCGTAGTTGTGTTTATTGATGACATCTTGGTCTATTCAAGATATGAGACCGAACATGCTGAGCATCTGAGGCTAGTGTTGCAAATTTTGCGGGATAAACAGTTATATGCTAAGTTCAGTAAGTGTGAGTTCTGGTTAAGAGAGGTTAGCTTCTTGGGTCATGTGGTATCCGCATCGGGTATTCGGGTTGACCCGAGCAAAATTTCAGCCATACTTAACTGGAGGCCTCCGAGAAATGTTACTGAAGTCCGGAGCTTTCTAGGGCTCGCCGGTTATTACCGACGATTTGTCAAAGGTTTCTCGATGATAGCCACACCAATGACGAAGCTACTTCAGAAGGATGTTAAGTTTGAATGGACGGAGAAATGTCAGAAAAGCTTCGATCAACTGAAAACTCATCTGACTGAAGCTCCAATTTTGGTGCAACCCGAATCGGGTAAAGAGTTTGTCGTTTATAGTGACGCATCCCTACTTGGGTTGGGTTGCGTATTGATGCAAGAAGGTCGAGTTGTGGCCTATGCGTCTAGACAATTGAAGCCACACGAGAGAAATTATCCGACCCATGATCTCGAACTAGCCGCCATTGTGTTTGCATTGAAAATATGGCGACATTTTTTGTTTGGTGAGAAGTGCCATGTGTTTTCGGATCACAAAAGTCTCAAATATTTGATGACTCAACGAGACTTGAATCTGCGACAAAGACGTTGGCTTGAGTTGTTGAAAGATTACGAGCTTGTCATTGATTACCACCCGGGAAAGGCTAATGTGGTTGCGGACGCCTTAAGCCGGAAATCACTGTTTGCTTGGCGAGCGATGAATGTAAACTTGTCTGTTCTACCTGACAATGTGTTAGTAGCTGAATTACAAGCCAAACCATTATTGACTCATCAAATTCGTGAAGCTCAGAAAGTTGATGATGAATTGGTTGCAAAACGAGCTGAGTGTATTCCGAACAAGGAATCGGAGTTTCAGATTGATGATGATGGTTGTTTGAGGTTTAGAAGTCGTTTGTGCGTTCCAAGGAATTCAGAACTCATTCTGATGATCCTGAACGAAGCCCATTGTAGCCGAATGTCAATTCACCCGGGGAGCACGAAAATGTACAACGACTTGAAACGTCGGTTTTGGAGGCATGGTATGAAGCGAGACATCTCCGACTTTGTTTCGAGATGTTTAATATGTCAACAAGTGAAAGCGGAACATCAAGTGCCTTCAGGGTTACTTCAGCCGATCATGATACCCGAGTGGAAATGGGACCGAGTCACAATGGACTTTGTGTCCGGACTGCCATTGTCCGCAAGTAAGAAGGATGCGATTTGGGTTGTTGTTGATAGGCTGACTAAGTCGGCTCACTTTATCCCCGTGCGTACGGATTTTTCATTGGATAAACTAGCCGAATTGTATGTTTCTCAGATTGTGAGATTACATGGAGTACCTATTTCTATCGTGTCGGATAGAGATCCGAGATTCACCTCGCGATTTTGGAAGAAATTGCAAGAAGCTTTGGGTACCAAGCTGCATTTTAGCACCGCTTTTCATCCCCAAACCGATGGTCAATCCGAGCGGATAATTCAGATACTCGAGGATATGCTGAGATGCTGCATCCTTGAGTTTAGTGGTTCATGGGAACGGTATTTACCTTTGATTGAATTCGCTTATAACAATAGTTTCCAATCAAGTATTAAGATGGCACCTTACGAGGCTTTGTACGGTCGTAAATGCCGTACGCCATTGTTTTGGACCGAGCTCGGTGAAAGTAAAATTTTCGGAGTTGATTTGATTAAAGATGCCGAACAGAAAGTAAAGGTAATCCGTGAAAGTCTGAAGGTAGCCACAGATCGTCAAAAATCGTATGCGGATCTGAAACGGAAGGACATTGAATATCAGGTGGGAGATAAAGTGTTCCTCAAAGTTTCGCCTTGGAAAAAGGTACTCAGATTTGGCCGTAAAGGCAAGTTGAGCCCGAGATTCATTGGGCCGTACGAAATTTCCGAACGAGTGGGACCGGTTGCATATAGATTGATTTTGCCTCCTGAACTTGAAAAGATTCACGACGTCTTTCATGTTTCGATGCTTCGGCGCTATAGATCTGATCCTTCGCACATAATTAGTCCGTCGGAGGTTGAAATTCAGGCTGATATGAGCTATGAAGAAGAACCGATTCGTATCCTAACTCGTGAAGTGAAAGAGTTGCGAAATAAAAGGGTTCCGTTGGTTAAGGTGTTGTGGCTTAAACACGGGATCGAGGAAGCAACCTGGGAACCCGAGAGCTCGATGAAAGAACGATACCCAAACCTATTTACCGGTAAGATTTTCGGGGACGAAAATTTCTTAAGTGGGGGAGAGTTGTAACAGCCCAAAATTGACCCTAGTCGGGAAGTGGTTTCGGGACCACAAAACCGAGTTACAAGAAAATTTATTTTAATTTTAATTGCATATATTAAATGTGGTAGTGTATGTGTGGAAGTAATAAAGGTCTAAAATTAGCCTTAGGAATGTGGATTTTCATGAAAGGACTTAGTTGAGAAATTTAGAAAAGATGATAGATAAATTGAAAGGATTAAATAATAACAAGGTGAGAAAGTTTGGGTTTGCATGTCAAGGTGCCCAATTCTTGATAGGTGGCCGGCCAAGCATGGTTCCATTCCTCCAAGTTTATGTTGTTTATTATTTAATATTGGTAAGTAGATTAGAAAATAAAAGAAGTGAATTAAAAAGAAAAAAAGGATGAATAAAATAAGGGAGGAAGAAGGAGTGTTCATCCTTTTCCTTACCACAATAGCCGTACCTAAAGAAAGAAAAAAGAAGAAAGTGAAGCAAAGGCATTCGGCCTTTTGAATGAAGAGGAGGTTAGTAAATTTTGTTAATTTTTCTTTTGAAATAATAGTTGTTTGGGTTAATCATCACGTTTTTCTTACCTAGCCATACTAAAATTTCGAATTTAGAGTGTTGGATGGAGCTTTCGGTTATGGTATGTGTGAGAAGAACTTGATTTTTTCTTACCTTTAAGTTTTGATGGATAAAGAAACAAAAGGTTGTTGATGAAAGAAATTAATGTGTTAAGAGATTATATGAAACTTATTCATGTTTATGTATGTTATATGCATTGAAAATGGTTGATGATTTTGGAGGTGATTAGCTTGAATCGGCCATGGTATATCCATAAACACGATCTATGCTTGTTATGTTACTCATGGTTAAAACAATTCGGCTATGACATTCGGCCATGGATGGTTGTATTTCTTTGATGTCGTTTTTGATGCTTTAGGGTATTGAGGGTTGATTATAGATGAGGTGAGTTTCTTGATTTAAAATTTGATGGATGTTAAGCTAATTAGGCAACCAAAGGTTCAATATTTTGCTATGTGGTCATATGTGCATTTCGGCCATGGTCTTTGTTTGAATTTGAGATTTGTAATGTGATTTTCCTAAATTGTCTATGAATTTTGGTTGTTGATTCCATGGTGATGGTATATTGAATCCATGACTTGAATCCATGAAAATTTAGTAAGGTTGCATTCGGCAACTTGCTTGGAATTAAAAATTGATGTCTAAGCTTAGGTGATTTCGATGATGATATATATATATTCATAAGTATATTTAGTTGATTCGGCTTTGGTAGTTGCATGAGGTTATTAGCCGAATATACTAACATACATATACATGTGAAATCGAATTGTAAATATTTAGCAAGGTGGTTAAACTAGTTAAATTATTGATTTAGCTCAAGGAGTTAAAGGAGGTGAATCGAGCAAAGGCAAAGAAAAGGTTATCGAGTAGCCGAGTTGGAACCGTCTTACCCAACACGAGGTAAGTCATTAAGCATGTAGTTGGTGTTATTTCAAATGGTCATAATGTTTATGTATTGATGCTGAATGGAATGAATAAATATACATATATATATATATGCATGTACGTATATGATGATGAAATTGTTGAATGAAAAGAAAAGAGGTAAGATGTACTGAGTTGTTGATCTCGGCACTAAACGTGCGGGATAACCATTTATGACCATGAGATTGGCGCTAAGTGCGCGGGATTAAATTGTATAGCACTAAGTGTGCGATATGACTATGTTGCACTAAGTGTGCGAAATGAATATGATGCACTAAGTGTGCGAATTGACCATGCGGCACTAAGTGTGCGAGTTTGACTATGTAGCACTAAGTGTGCGATTTGATTACGTAGCACTAAGTGTGCGAGTTGATTATATAGCACTGAGTGTGCGGGCTCAATATACATTCGTGAATCATTATGGACACTATGTGTGCGACACTATTGAGTCGATCGCGGACAGCGGATCGGGTAAGTGTCTTGAGTACATGGCTAATAGGTGCTATGCTTATACTTGGTGTTGAGCTCGGTAAGTTGAACCTATGTGACAAATATACTTGAAGTCACGTACATAAAATTTATCATAGAATGGGTGAAAGGCCGTTTAGTTGTATGTTTGTAACGAAAATAAAATGATTTATGAAAATGCCTCGAATATCCTATTGATGAGTATGTGGATTGTGAATGCATAAATTGGTATGAAATTGAATCGATAGGTTGGAGGAACTATGGTATGGTTCGGTATGGATGGAGTAAATTGTCTCGTTCCATTTTGTTTCCTCTTGTGATAATGTTATTGATGGATGGTAGTGCATTGCTTTTGACTTACTGAGTTATAAACTCACTCGGTGTTTCCTTGTCACCCATTATAGGTTGCTTGGACTCATCTATTTTTGCGGGGTCAGGCCGTCATCGAAGTCATCACACCGGATAGCAAGTTTTGGTATTTTCTTCTTAGTTGGCTTAGAAGAACATTTTGGCATGTATAAGCTATTACGTTGTGTTTGAATTTTGGCATGTAAACTTTAAGCCATGCGAAAATGGCACGAATGTTCGATTGAGTTGGATCAAGGGTAGGCATGAGATGGACCTAGTTACTTTCGTAACAGATGCTGGCAGCAGCAGTGTCATGAGATTGAAAAATCACTAAAAATAGTAGGAGTGGAATTAATTGATGAATAAATTATGTAATCGAAGCTCGATGAGTCTGCTTTCATGAGAAAGTAACGAAAAGATCATATGGGCAGTATATTAAGAGATAATCAGATTATTGTGGGACAGGGCCAGAACGATTTCTGGATTCCCTGCTCCGACTTTGGAAATTCATTACAAATTAACCAGAGATAATTAGGGGTCGTACCATATATGTACAGATTCCTCTCTGAGTCTAGTTTTCATAGAAACAAACGGCATCAGTATTGAAGCCCCGTGCAGGGAGATATCCAAGTAGTAATGGGCAAAGGTCAGTGTAGTCGACCCCTGCAACTTGGGATACTTTGACTAATAAACTGTACTAATTGGCCCGACCAAAAATTCTAGAAAAAATAAATAGATGGGCACATGAGTCTAGTTTCTGGGAAAAATTACGAAACTGATTTTCGAGTTACGAAACTCAAGATATGATTTTTAAAACGACTAGTACACAGATTGGGCAGTGTCTGGAAAATAAATTTTGTAAGGGGTTAAAGTCAGTTAACACCTCGTGTTCGACTCCGGTGTCGGTTTCGGGTTCGGGGTGTTACACTTTTCGTGAAGGCAAGCTGTGTATACCCCAAAGGTCCGTTAGGAAGTGCTTGTCAATGAAGCCCATAGTGGTGGACTTATGGGTCACTTTGGAGTTGCGAAAACCTTAGCCACATTGCACGAACACTTCTATTGGCCCAAGATAAAACGTGATGTAATAAGGAAGTGTGATCGATGCAATACTTGTAAGAAAGCTGGTTTAAATTATGTGTTTAATGTTTAAACGGATTTATGTTTTAGTTATGTGAATATAACATATGTGTAAATGTGAATGTTTAGAATTTGTGTCTCGTCCAGTAATGCCTCATAACCCTATTCCGACGACGGATAGGGGTTAGGGGTGTTACATTTTGCAACATCCCTTACCCGTATCCGGGGCTGGAACATGGTACGAGGCATTACCGGACATAATTGTAAACAAACATGCAAAATTTGAGCCATAAAATTTTTATTCTCTGTAAAAACATTCATACATATGCATGATGTCCCTTGAATGGGCCTACGAGGCCCTAAACGTACTTTGAAAGTAGTTATGAACTAAACTGGGCACTTTAGAAGTTTCGAGAAAACTTGGAAAAACTTTCTATTAAACCCGGTCACACGCCTGTGTGGGCACAGGAACATGCCCTTGTGTCCTAGACATGCCCGTGTCCGTAGGTCCTGTAACTCTCTGACTATGACGTCAGCAAGCAAATCGGACCACACGACTAAGCCGCACGCCCTGTGCTAGGCCGTGTGACAAATAAAATTCTCACGAAAATACTACAGACTCCACACGCCTGGATACATGACCATGTCCCCGGGCCGTGTGTGGCCAATACTCAGGATATTTTCCAAGCCTTTTTGTTGCCTTAATTTTTCACAAACTTAACCACTTTAAAGACACATATTATAGCATCAATTAATGATTTAGCATGCCTCACTAAGGCACGGTATTAACAACCAACCATAACATATTACCCAATAATTAATCTCTACTTATCTTCAAATGTCCATTCAATCATCAAAAACTTAATGCCAATTTATGCGTTTATTCCAAGAAATGACCAGGCTGAATGGTCCTAAAGCATTCATCATGTACATGTGCCATACATTACCCATTCATAGTAGACAAACATAATCACATCGCAAAGCATGAGCACACCGCATGGATAATTTGGCTTGCAAGCCACAACCATTATAAGCCACCTCTCATGGCTATATACAATAAATCATTACAAGCCAATACATTTGGCTATTCATAACAACATCTATCATAAAAACTAAGTCTCTATACATGCCACTCACTTGAAAGCACTTAACATATATATATATGTCAACTTCCCTAAGTAGATGACTTGATAGTGTGATGCTGCCTCCGACGATCTCCAACCCCGAGCTAACCTATCAATACTAAAGAAATGAAAAGGAGGGGGTAAGCTTTCCGCTTAGTAAGTCCATATGAAAATAATAAGTAGCATGCTAACATGCTTCTTAAAATAATACAACCATAATTGCACTTATATTTATATTCTGGTCATGCTGCCTTCTCAAGTCATAGTTACCAAATTATTTATATCTAAATTTACGGAGCTCCAAATTAATATCTTCTAATTTTCCCTAAAACTAGACGCACATATATTCTTACCATAAAATTTTAAGAATTTTTTGTCTAGCCAATAAGTATAATTTATTCTATAAAGTTACCCCTATTTTGCTGTCTGATAATTTTAACCTCTCTTTACTATGAATTAATTATCTCATAGTACGGGACTCGTATAATGCTTTTGTATGTTTTCCTTGAAACTAGACTCATTAAGGATTTTAAAAATATAAATTCCACTTCATAATTATTTTTTTACAATTTCTAGTGATTTTCCCAATTTAGAATAGGGAAATCCGAATTCATACTGACTCTGTCTCACAAAATTTCAAATATCTCATAGTATGAAATTCTTTTTCTTACACTGTTTCCTTTATATGAAAATAAACTCAATAATATTTAATTACATGTATTATTCAGCCTCTAATTCGACTTTGACCATTTTTGGTGATTTTTAAAAGTCCCACAATGACTGCTGTCCAAAACTATTTTAATGCAATATAATTGTACTACCATAATTTCCTTTTCAACTAATCATGAACTCACCATGCATGATTCCATGTTCAATTTCACAATGTAAGCTAGCATGGTATTGCAAAAAAATGTATATTCATAATTCATATATCTTAGCTCACCAAGGTCCTGACATTATGAGGTCTCAATAAGCATAAGCTTAGTGTACATACCTGTACAATACATTCTTAATCATATTATTCCACCTATGAACCCAAAAATCTTGAATAGCCTGTTGAACCACCCTGAATACTAAAGGACGCTCGGATTATCATAAACCAATTTGAATACCAAAGCCATGTCCTAGACATACATGGATCCATAGATCGTTGCCATATCCCGAATATGGTCTTATACAAGGTCTCATGTTAGTGCTGATGCCATGTCCCAGGCGTGGTCTTATATTAGCACACATATCATCGTTGATGCCATGTACTAGACATGGTCTTACACAGGCACAATTATCATTAATCACAGTGTCAGGATATCCAAGTCCTAAGTATTCCTTCGGTCATCCGGGGCTTTTGAGATACAAGGCTATCGCCAAACTTTCATTGAATCAACACAAGCCAATTTCATTAGGTCATACATACATGTATCATACAATGTCTAACATTAAACAAATAATGATCACAAAATTATTGAATTACTTACACACAACTTACTTCTTGAAATCTCGTCAGGTACAACCGTGTAGCAATTCACACAACTCATATAATAGTAATTTAACGTTCATTACATTTTCCGCATCATATTCATCATCCATAAATTCTTCTAATATATTAAATCATACATTTGATGCCATAATAACAGATAATTACAATTCAAGCATGATATTGCATTATTATTGCCATACGAACTTACCTCGAATCCGAGGACGACTAATTATTCCATTTTAGTCCATAATCTCGTACCTTCCTATTTTAAGCTCGAATCTCGTTTTCCTTGATCTAAAATATCACTTTTAGCTTAATTATTAGTCACATTATTCATTGTGACCCAAAATAATATTATGAAAAAATTACATTTTTGCCCCTAAACTTTGTCATATTTACACTTTTGTCCCTAGGCTCGTAAAATGATTTTTATTCAATTTCCTTGCATTTTAAGCCTAGCCGAATCATTTTCATAGCTACAGAAGCCTCTAATTTCCACTAAATCATCCTTTTATGACCAATTTTATAACTTTTGCAAAACGGTCCTTTCGGACGTTTTCATCGAAAATCACTTAGTAAAAGATGTTCCTCTAACCAGAAACATGCATAATCCACCATTAAACCTCAAAATACCGGCATGTCACACATGGGTAAATTTTTAAACATAAAACCTAGCTCAAAATAATGGTAGAAATAGGTAAATCAAGTTACTGAGACTTCAAAAACGTAAAGAACATTAAAAATGGGGCTCGGGATCACTTACAAATGAGCTTGGAAGCTTGAACCAAACCCTAGCCATGGCTTCCATGGTATTTTCAGCTGGATGAAGAAGATGGGCATGAATTTGGCTTATTTTCCCTTTTTATTATTTTAATTATCAAAAGACCAAAATGCCCCTAACTTAAAAATATTCTATTTCACCCATTTCATGTCTATTTTTGTCCAACAATTAACCAATGGTCTAATTACCATTTAAGGACCTTCAATTTAAAAACTCATAACAATTGGAAACCTTTAACATGTAGAATTGAACTTTTACACTTTTTACAATTTGGTTCTTTTGACCAAATTGAGTGCCCAAACGTCGAAATTTTCAAGCGAAATTTTCACGAAATCATCCCGTGAAATTGTAGACCATAAAAATATAATAAAAATGAATTTTCTTACGTCAAAATTGTGGTCTTGAAACCACTGTTCTAACTCAACCCTAATTCGGGATGTTACATTTCTCCCCTATTTAGGGATTTCGTCCCCGAAAATCTTACCAAAAAAGTGGTTTTTGTTTCCACATAGATTCTTCTATTTCACAATTATTGCTAAAGAACTTTCACTCAACTGTGCCTTTAATACTTATCTTTTTTTTTCTCACACTAGCATCATAAGCGGTTCGCTTCCATACCTCACATAGACCAAATTTTTACCTCTATCAGAGAGTTTATAAAGTCAAAGGTCAGATCTATACCATCACGTCACATATACTTGCATACTTGAATACTTTTTCGACTTCGAACAGTAAAACTGGCCAGTTCATCTAGGCCTTCTACTTTCTATAATTCCATACAGTCCGATTTCTTACTAATTCAACTTTCGGATACCTTTAAGTTTCAAAGCCTCTTCTAGCTTTCCTAAGGAATCATGATATGAAACCTGGATCTCAATCCGATTATTGGAGACTAAAATTTTAAGATATCCAACAATCATAAAGACATGAAATTCCTTGAACCTAATGAGTGAAAAATTAGTACATACCAGCATGATTTACATATCTCGTCAACCATTTAACAATAAACCACGTAACATTTTTCTCTTTCAGAATCAATAATAAACCAGACGTGAAATCTATAGTAACTCTTTCTCATTTTCAATTTAGTGTTAACACTAACAAAAATATTTCTGATAACACTTGATATTCAACTTCCACAAGATGAAAACTTTATCATTCGAGGCAGCTTTAAATCGTGTCAAAGTCTTCTAAGTATATATACACTTTCCATTCAGACTACTTGCCTTTTACCTAGAAAGAAAGAAATTCTTATTCTCAGACAGGAATACCTTATTTAATCTTTCAAAAAATAACCAATATCGATTGAACAACTAAGCCAGTCTTAAGCATTAATAAATGACATTTCAAGAAGTCCCATTTCCAATCGATAGAACAGTTTAACATGAAATCATTCCAAACTCATTTATTATATTAATCAGAGTCCATTTAAATTGCATTAATTCAAGATAACAAGGATACCTCAATAGATAAAATGTAATAGAATGCCAGAAGGGAATGGAGTGATACAGATTATATACCAGTCGGACTATCAATACTTTCGTCTATTCATCATGGTTAGAAAACATAACCAAAGAACAAGGATTTTATCAGAGGAGTAATGGCCATAGGAACAATATAAAAAACAATCACACATATAGAATATCTCAAGAGAGACCATCAAAACTTGTTCAACCATAACTGTTACACTCAATGTCTTACCTTTCAAATATTCTTCCCTTAACTATTACTGTCATCACTAATCTCACATTGTTCCTTTCACTAAAGAAAATAAGTTTAGAAGAAAATATGGTTACCATATTCTTTCAACATCATGTCTGAATCAGACAGTTTACCAAAGTTAATTTCTTCTCTCATTACGAAATTCGTAAACCGAATAATCTTTAAATCAATCTGATACCTTTCCTAATTCTGTCTTTACTTGTTAACCCATCTCAATTTTCTAATCACATTTATAAACATTCTACCACTGGAATCTTTAGTCTCATACTCGTGAGCTTATTCCACAGATCTCATAAAATCCTTTACAAAACACCACTTCGGTAAGGGAGGTGGGGTTGTAAGATCCTTAATTCATCTCTCATACACATGTACATACATACAACTTTCATCCTTATAATCATATTATCACTATCATACCATTCAATCAAGCATGTCATGTACATGATTTCATATAAGGGCCAAACAAACATGGACAAGTATATCATAGTCTAAACCTTTCTTTTGCATATCATCATATACATACCATCACAACCATATGACTCAATTCAGTCAATTTAGCACATTTACTTAAGCTATATGAGTTTACTCATTATAATTACCCAAACAAGCATACATGGACATTCATTCCATCAATACTTTCAATAAGTTACCTATCGCATGCAGTCATTCATGCAATTCAATCTTATACATCATGGAATTATCGATTAAAAATAGGTAAGCTCATTATATCATAATCTTTTATCTCATTTCACTTTTTCTACATTTCAAAGATGCCTCTCGTTGGAACATTGCAATTTCGATGGATTCCCAGGTAGTATACTTAAGGTATATACATTAATTATTCCTCAATTCATGTCCAGTAGTACCCTTCAGGTACACTTTCTCGAGTCACATCTCACACAGTAGAATTTCTAGTCCAGGCTAAATTCTAGTTGTACCATATACTCTAACGGCTTTATCGGATTACCAGTCTAGGCTAAATCTTTAACATGACAAAGAATTCCCTATAGAGTCTAATCCGGATTACCAGTCCAGGCTAAATCCTAGTTGAAACATAAGCTCGATAGGATCATTTCAGGATTACCCGTCTGGGCTAAATCTTTTCTATCACATTTACCCGAGAGAATTCAACTCGGGATTACCCGTGCGGGCTAAATCCCATTTTACATCGTTATACCCTTTTTTAGGAATCCATTGCAATCCATCGAAATTCAACGTCCAATTGGGGCAGTAACATTTTGCTAATATCATGCTACTATGAACCCTTTATTCATACTTTTATGAATTTCTATTTACCACATCCACTTAATCAAATAAGCCAACTGTACATCATCACGTGAACATCAATTAAGCATAGGTATTCATTACAACATAACTTTCGTCTCACCTGTCATCACATACATATCATAAACTATCACTCATACTCTTTGAGTTCAGGCTTATCATGATTGTACTTTATCGGAATACCTTAGCATCGCATTTAACATGGTTGGTGTAGCTCGGTTGGAGAGGACCTTTGTCCAAACAAGATGGTTCTCATTCGCATCGGGAGACATCACACTATCATTGACTGGTGGCATGTATAACTAGACTTTCATTCTCACCAGGTTAGTCCGAGAACCGACTAAACCATAGCTCTAATACCACTAAATGTAACACCCTTTACCCGTATGCGAGGCCAAAATAAGGAACGAGGCATTTCTAGACATAATCGAAAGCAAACATGCAAAATCCAAGCCATAAAATTTTTATTCTCTGTAAAAACATTCATACATATGCATGATGTCCCTTGAATGGGCCTACGAGGCCCTAAATGTACTTTGAAAGTAGTTAGAGACGAAATCAGACACTCTAAAAGTTTCAAGAAAACTTGAAAAAATTTTCCATGAAACCCAGTTGCACGCCAGTGTGGACACAGGAACACGCCCGTGTGCCCTGGACACGCCCATGTCCTTAGGCCGTATAACTCTCTGACTATGACGTCAGCAAGCAAATCGGACAACACAGCCAAGCCGTACGCCCGTGTGCTTGGCTTTGTGACAAATAAAATTCTCATGAAAATACTACAAACTCCACACGCCCTGGGTACATGACCATGTCCCCTGGCCGTGTCCCCTATAAGGTTGAGACACACGGCTGTGTCTCAACCCGTGTGGCCAATACTCATGCTATTTTCCAAGCCTTTTTGTTGCCTTAATTTTTCAACAACTTAACCACTTTAAAGACACAAATTATAGCATCAATTAATGATTTAGCATGCCTCACTAAGGTACGGTATTAAGAACAAACCATAACATATTACCCAATAATTAATCTCTACTTATTCTTCAAATGTCCATGTTCAATCATCAACAACTTAATACCAATTTACGCGTTTATTCCAAGAAATGACCACGTCGAATGGTCCTAAAGCATTCATCATGTACATGTGCCATACATTACCCATTCATAGCAGACAAACATACCACATCGCAAAGCATGAGCACACCGCATGGATAATTTGGCTTACAAGCCAAAATCATTATAAGCCACCTTTCATGGCTATATACAATAAATCATTACAAGCAAATACATTTGGCTATTCATAACAACATCTATCACAAAAACTAAGTCTCTATACATGCCACTCACTTGAAAACGCTTAACATATATATATGTCAGCTTCCCTAAGTAGATGACTTGATAGTGTGACACTGCCTCCGACGATCTCCAACCCCGAGCTAACCTGTCAACACTAAAGAAATGAACAGAAAATAGTAAGCTTTATTCTTAGTAAGTCCATATGAAAATAATAAGCAACATGCTAACATGCTTCTTAAGATAATACAACCATAATTGCACTTATATTTATATTTTGGTTATGCTATCTTCTCGAGTCATAGTTATCAAATTATTTATATCTGGAGCTACAAATCTCCAAATTAATATCATCTAATTTTAACTGAAACTAGACTCATATATCTTTTTACCATAAAATTTTAAGAATTTTTGATCTAGCCAATAAGTACAGTTTATTCTTTAAAGTTACCCCTATTTTGCTGTCTGGTAGCTTCGACCTCTATTTACTGCGAATTAATTATCTGATAGTACGGGACTCGGATGATGCTCCCATCTAATTACCTTGAAAATAGACTCATTAATTATTTTAAGCATATAAATTCCACCCTATAATTATTTTTGTACAATTTCTAGTGATTTTCCCAAGTCAGAATAGGGGAATTCAAATTCATTCTGACTCTGTCTCACAAAATTTCAAATATCTCATAGTATGGTATTCTTTTTCTTACACCGTTTTCTTTATATGAAAATAAGCTCAATAATATTTAATTTCATGTATTATTCATCCTCTAATTTGATTTCCACCATTTTTGGTTATTTTCCAAAATCCCACAATGAATGATGTCCAAAACTGTTTTAATGCAATATAATGATACTACCATAAGTTCCTTTTCAACTAATCATGAACTCATCATACATGATTCCATGTTCAATTTCACATTGTAAGCTAGCATGGTATTGCAAAAAAAAAACGTATCATCATAATCCATACATCTTAGCTCACCAAGGTCTCGACATTACGAGGTCTCAATAAGCATAAGCGTAGTGTACATACCTGTACCATACATTCTTAATCATATCATTCCACCTCTTAACCCAAAAATCTTGAACTCCCCGTTGAACCACCCAGACTACTAAAGGACGCTCGGGATTATCACACACCAATTTAAATACCAAAACCATGTCTCATACATGGTCTTACATGGATCCACATATCGTTGCCATATCCCGGATATGGTCTTATACAAGGTCTCATGTTAGTGCCGATGCCGTGTCCCAGACATGGTCTTATACTAGCACACATATCATCGCCGATGCCATGTCTTAAACATGGTCTTACATAGGCACAATTATCATTAATCACAGTGTCATGATATCCAAGTCCTAAGTATTCCTTCGGTCACCCGGGGCTTTCGAGATATAAGGCTATCACCAGACTTTCATTGAATCAACACAAGCCAATTTCATTAGGTCATACATACATGTATCATACAATGTCAAACATTAAACACATAATGATCACAAAATTATTGAATTACTTACACACAACTTACTTGTCGAAATCTCGTCGGGTACAACCATGTAGCAATTCACACAACTCATGTAATAGTAATATAACGTTCATCACATTTTCCACATTGTATTCATCATCCATAAATTCTTCTAATATATTAAATCATACATTTTATGCCATAATAATAGATAATTACAATTCAAGCATGATATTGCATTGTTATTACCATACGAACTTACCTCGAATCCAAGCAAGACTAAATATTCCATTTTAGTCCATAATCTCGTACCTTCCTATTTTAAGCCCGAATCTCATTTTCCTTGATCTAAAATATCACATTTAGCTGAATTATTAGTCACATTATTCATTGTGACCCAAAATTCATATTATGGCAAAATTACATTTTTGCCCTAAACTTTGTCATATTTATACTTTTTCCCCTAGGCTCGTAAAATGATTTTTATTCTATTTCCTTGCATTTTAAGCCTAGACAAATCATTTCCATAGTTATAGTAGCCTCTAATTTCCACTAAATCACCCTTTTATGACCAATTTTATAACTTTTACAAAATGGTCCTTTCGGACGTTTTCATCAAAAATCACTTAGTAAAAGTTGTTCCTCTAACCATAAAGACACATAATCCACCATTAAACCTCAAAATACCAGCATGTCACTCATGGGTAAATTTTTAAACATAAACCTAGCTCAAAATAATGGTACAAATAGGTAAATCAAGTTACTGAGACTTCAAAAACGTAAAGAACATTAAAAATAGGGCTCGGGATCACTATCAAATAAGCTTGGAAGCTTGAACCAAACCCTAGCCATGGCTTCCATGGTATTTTCGGCTAGATGAAGAAGATGGGCATGAATTTGGCTTATTTTTCCTTTTTATTATTTTAATTATCAAAAGACCAAAATGCCCCTAACTTAAAAATATTCTATTTCACCCATTTCATGTCTATTTTTGTCCAACAATTAACCAACGGTCTAATTACCATTTAAGGACCTCCAGTTTAAAAACTCATAACAATTGGACACCTTTAACATGTAGAACTCAATTTTTACACTTTTTACAAGAGTGCCCAAACGTCGAAATTTTTGAATGAAATATTCACAAAATCATCCCGTGAAATTGTAGACAATAAAAATATAATAAAAATGAATTTTCTTACATCGAATTCGTGGTCTCAAAACCACTATTCCGACTAGGCCCTAATTCGGGATGTTACACATTTGATTGGTATCAGAGCTACGATTTAGTCGATTCTAGGACTAACGTAGCGTATGTGAGTCTAGCTATACATGCCATATTGTATATTGTGATAGTGTGATGACTTCTGGCGTTTGAAAATGTGATTTCGTACAGTAAATGGATCCCGATAGAGCCGTAGTTGATGATGTCGAGAGTATAGCGCCTGCTCCTCTGCAAGGGACAGCATCGGTTGATTCTCAATCAACCTCTAGTTACCAAGAGGGAGAGGATAAACAAGCCTTTTACCAAATGATGAACGACTGGTTTACTCAAAATATCCGGATGAATCCGGCTGCAGAATGACCTCCACCCCCGAACAATCCTACTCCAATACCTGTTATACCTCAAGTGAGTAATCTGTTGAGATTACATAAGGCCCTTGTTGGTAAAATTAGAAAACACGGGGCTGAAGAATTTAGAGGTACTGATGACGATGATGTAGAGCAAGCTGAATTCTGGCTTGATAATACTATCCGCGTGTTTGATGAGTTATCTTGTACCGCGGATGAATGTCTAAAATGTTCCATATCTTTGCTACAAGACATCACATATCACTGGTGGAATACACTAGTATCGGTGGTTCCGAAAGAACGGGTGACCTAAGAGTTGTGTAACACCCTAAATTTGGGCCTAGAAGTTTTGGGCCTTGAGCATGGGAGCGGTTGAAGGCAGCTTATAATATTTTGTTGTGCATGTAAATTTCGTTAATGAAGGCTTGTTTTAGTGGTTAAGTGTGCTGAGAAGTGTTGGAGAAGTCCTGGGTTCAAACCTGGACTCTAGCAAAAATTTTGGTTTAAGGTGAATCAAACCCTGGGTGTAGTAGGTAGGGCTTAAGAATATTGTTGGAGAAATTGTGCCACAAAAAGCCTTGTGGTTTAGTGGAAAAGTAGCGCCACATAAGAGGCAAGAAGGTGACGTCATAGAGTTGGCAAAGAGGTCTAGGGTTCGAAACTCATGGCAATCAAAGAGCATTTATTTTGCTAACAAGGGGTGTCAAGAGTTGGTGTTGAATTTAAACTCTGATGATAGAGGGATCCCACATCGAGAAGCTAACATAAGAGTGGATGCGAAGCTGGCTTTAAATAGAGGGAACCATGAGGAGAGTAAAGGTACCTTTCTTGGCTGATCCCTTTCGCTTTATGGCATGCTCGTTTGGGTTGGGCGTCAGCTAAGAGTGCTCAGAGCGTGGATTAACTCTAGTCTCCTATCAGGTGTGTATTTCTCAATACTCTAGCTGTAGGTTGGCTACTTCGGGCCGCGATGGGCCGAAAGGGGCCATGTGGGCCCAATGGGCCTACGGACCCAATTGGATAAGTTGTTTGATTGTGTAGTAAATATTGGACTAGGCTAGGTGAATCTCATATCTGTGGCTAGATTTGGGCTAAAAGGGCCATACGAGTGTGTGGGCCCATTTAGGCCGAGAATGGGCTTTAGGCCCATTCGTATTGTTATCCCAGTTTAGAATACTTTAGTTTACCAAATTACTGAAATACCCTTGACTTGTAAAATTACCAAAGTACCCCCGATTTACAAAATTATCGTTTTACTCTCGATTTACAAAATTATTAAAATACCCCTGTAGGGTAGAATTACTAAAATACCCCTGTAGGGTAGAATTATCGAAATACCCTTGTAGGGTAGGAATACCAAAATACCCCTGTAGGGTAGAATTATCGAGATACCCTTGTAAGGTAAAATTACCATTTTGCCCCTAAGATGTTAAATGACTGTTTTGCCCTTGTGGGCAAGTGACTGACTTGGACTGTGTGGTTGACGGATTTGATTGTGAATATATGTTGGTGATATGAATGACTTGACTGTGATTGTTTGATTCAAATATGGGCATGACATTCTGCATACATGACATGTTGCATGGGTTGGGATTTTGTACCGAGGAAGATCTGATCTGTTAGTATCGCATGGTTACTTGACGAGTGTGGATCCACCAAAGGCTTAAGAGCCGTATATTCATACTTATTTGATAAGGTCGCACGGGTCGCCTGAGACGACTATAGACCGATCAATGGCTGAGTGCCGATCATGTTACCGAAGGCTGTGTGCCAAACGTTTTTGCCTAAGGCTATGTGCCAATATATGATTATTGATGACTCTGTGTCGATCATATTTACTCAAGGCTGTGTGCCAACTATATTATCGGTGCTGATGGCTATGTGCCTAACATGATACAGCTACCGATGTCTTAAAGCCAATTATTCTGATTATGGCTTTGCGCCAACCTACATATGGCTTTGTGCCAACCTGATTATGGCTTGTGCCGTTATTGTGGGCTTCGTGCCGATTATAGACCCGTTATCGCTAGCTTTGTGCTACGTATTCTGTTAAGTGGATTTGCCACATTATCTGATTCTGGTGGCTCTGCCATAATATTCTGTTATTAGCAGCTTTGCTAAATATTGGTGTGTGGGCTGGGTCAGTTGAGTTATTCCCCACATGGTGTGATGGGCTGGTACGGGTGGTGAGATGGCTGGATTAGGTTGGGATTGCATTCACATTCTGATTCTGATTCTGTTACCTGATACTGATTCTGATTCTGTCACCTAATTCTGATTCTAATTCTGATTCTGATTCTGTCACCTAATTCTGATTCTGATTCTCATTTTGATTCTAGTTCTGATAATGTTTCTTATTCTGTAATGGGCTAAGGCCCATCTGGTACTGTCTGTTATAATGGGCTAAGGCCCAATTGATACTGAAACTGTAAGTAAGGCTGGGGCCAGACTTTTAATTCTTTTATATGATTGACTGTTCCTTTTATATAGTAGGGGATTCACACTGAGTTATCATAAACTCACCCCGTTTATTAACCTTTCAGGTAATTTCCAGCCTTAGACGGATCAGAGCTACGAGGGGCTCGGAGGAAGCCACACACACTGTTTATGTTACAGTTTTGATTATTACTTTTAAATGTTTTTATGTGGGTTGTAGTAAAGCCGTTGTAATTTTTTAGATTTCAAATTTGGAATTTTATTTATTTTTCTTATAATTGTTAATATTAGAACACGATTTTCCAAAGCAACTACTATTGTTCAAAACATCACGTATTCTCAATTGTTTTTAAATTAAGCTTCCGCAACTACCAAGATTTTTACAAAGTTGTTAAGAATGTTATTCAGCTGAGGTTTTCTAACAAGGTTTAAAAAGGGTATAAGTTTTTAATTATTAAGAAGGGTTTTTAATGGAAACATGGTTTTCAAAAAACACTTCAATGTGACACGCCAGATTCGAGCCAAACTTCTAGGCTGGGTTTGGGGTGTTACAAGTTGTTTTAGACTAAGTTCCGTAAGAAATACATCAGCCAGAGATTTATTCACCAAAAGCGCAAGGAATTTCTGAAGTTAAAACAAGGTCGCATGATTGTGACAGAATATGAATGAAAATTTGTGAGACTCAGTCGATATGCCCGAGAGTATGTTTCGATCGAAGCTATAATGTGTAAAAGATTCAAAGACGGGTTGAACGAAAACATTAAACTGCTAGTTGGCATACTGGAAAACAAAGAGTTTGTAGTACTGGTTGAATGAACATGCAAAGCCGAAGAGCTCGAGAAAGAGAAAAGAAAAGCTGACTTTGAAGCTAGAGATTCACGTATCATCGAGTAAGTCATTTCAGTAGGCATTTAAGAAATTTGGAGATGATTTCATTCAAAGGCTACTACGATTTATTCTAGACGGGATCAAGATAGACCACCTGTGAGCTCGAGAGCTACTTCAGTAGCTAGTGTTGGTAATGTTAGATCGAATCAACTCAGTGTAAACATTGTTGTAAACGACATCTCGATAGTTGTAGATTGCATGATTGGGCCTGTTTTAAATGTGGATCGATGGATCATTTTGTTCGTGAATGCCCCAAGTTAGCTAAACAAAACACAGTACAAAATGCGAGACCGAGTAACATGTCAGCTCAAGGTAAACTGCCCAGAAATACGGGCAATCTGAGTAGCAGTTAGAGAGGAACTAAACATACAACAGTTTGGTCTGAGGCTCGCGCACCTGCCAGAGCTTATGCCATTCGCGCACGCGAGGAGGCTTTATCCCTAGATGTTATTATTGGTACATTCACTCTCTATGATACTAGTGTAATTGCATTGATTGATCCTGGTTCGACTCATTCTTATGTGTGTGAGACCTTAGTATCCAGTAAGACTTTGCCTGATGAGTCTACTGAGTTTGTGATTAGAGTATCGAACCCCTAGGTCAGGTGTGTTCTGGTTGACAATGTGTGTAAGAATTGTCCTTTGATGATTCAAGATTCGTGTTTTTTGGATGATTTGATGTTGTTTCCATTTGGTGAGTTTGATATATTTCTGGGTAT
Organism: Gossypium hirsutum; assembly: GCF_007990345.1. Taxonomy (NCBI): domain Eukaryota; kingdom Viridiplantae; phylum Streptophyta; class Magnoliopsida; order Malvales; family Malvaceae; genus Gossypium; species Gossypium hirsutum. The sequence continues at coordinate 71,218,109 of NC_053434.1, read as the reverse complement.
GGACTGGTTGACTTTGCACGATGCTGCTGTAAATTGCAAAAGAAAGACTATTGATTTACGGTGCCAGAATAATGAGACTATCCGGATTGAATCTAATGATCTGAATGGTTTACCGGTAGTGATACCTTCGATGTTAGCTCAGAAGCATCTAAGAAAGGGTTGTGAAGCTTACTTTGTGTATGTGCTTGATAGTAAAGTGGCTGAAAGAAAGATTGAATCAGTACCAATTGTGTGCAAGTATCCGGATGTGTTTCCTGAAGAATTGTCAGGTTTGCCACCTCTTCGAGAAGTAGAGTTTTCTATTGAGTTAGTGCTGGAGACGACTCCGATGTCGATAGCTCCATACAAAATGGCACCTATTGAATTAAAAGAATTGAAAGCTCAGTTGCAAGAACTGACAGATAGAGGTTTCGCGCAACTGAGTTTCTCTTCCTAGGGTGCACCAATTTTATTTCTGAAAAAGAAAGACGAAACTATGAGAATGTGTATTGATTATAGACAACTTAATAAGGTGACTATAAAGAATAAATATCCGTTGCCATGGATTGAAGACCTATTCGATCAACTGAAAGGGGCTACAGTGTTTTCAAAGATAGATTTTAGATAAGGTTACTATCAGTTGCGAGTTAAAGACTCAGATGTGCCAAAGACTACTTTTCGAATGAGGTACAGACACTATGAGTTTCTAGTTATGCGTTTCGGACTTACTAATGCACCTGCTATTTTTATCAATTTGGTAAATTGGATCTTCAGGCAGTATCTGGATCGATTTGTGGTTGTGTTCATCGATGAAATTAACAGTGATAATATTAATCATTAAGAAGACACAACAGTAACAATGAGATAAAGTAGGATTGTATTGAGTGAATGGATTTAACTTAAAGGAATCAAGGATATCATATGGGGATAACACATACATGACGAGGTCATAGGACAAAGCAGATAGATGAATTACTTTCGTAAAGATTATACAATAAGGAGTTCTCAATCATGGTACTTCTTCTAGACTGACTCCATGGTAGTAATTGTGAATTATCGGAACAATGCTTCTGGACATAATTGCAATCACTAGAGCCTAATTGTATATGTCTTATTGGTCCCTTCGCTAGCTCAACAAAAGCTTGATCAGACTGTATTTGAATCAAAAGAAAATTCTATGACTTTGGGAATAATATAATTGAGTCGATTTATTCAATGTAGAATTAAATTAGGTGATCGTGAGAATTGTTCAACTAGAGAATTTTATTAAAGAATTTTATTTAAAAATTAATTTGGAAAATCTAGGTGATTTTTGGAAAAATTAATTTTGACCAAGTAAATTTAAATTAATCAAGTCCATTAAAATTCATATGATATTATTGGAAGTTAATTTTTGAATCAGACAATTGGCCCAATGGGTAATTGAACTTGAAAATTAGACGTAAGATAGTAAATTAGGCCCGGGAGCCCAAAACTGAGAAAAAGATCCAAAAATTGGTCAAACTGAGCCTGATATGTGAAATCGAGCTGGTGGTGTAACACCCCGAACCCGAGGCCGTCGCCGGAGTCGAACACGAGGTGTTAACAGACTTCAAGCCACTTAAAAAAATTTCCCAGACAAGCTGCCAATCTGTGTACTAGTTTCTTTAAAAATCATATCTTGAGTTCTGAAACTCGAAATCCAGTTCCGTAAATTTTCCCTGAAACTAGACTCATATTCCCATCTACATATTTTTTTATAGAATTTTTGGTTGGGCCAATTAGTACAGTTTATTAGTCAAATTCTCCCATGTTACAGGGATCGACTACACTGACCTTTGCGCATTACAACTTGGATATCTCCCTGTACAGGGCTTCATTACTGATGTCGTTTGTTTCTATAGAAACTAGAATTGAAGGGGAATCTATGTACATATGGAATGACTTCTAATTATCTCTGGTTAATTTATAATGAATTTCCAAATTCGGAACAGGGAATCCAGAAATCGCTCTGGCCCTGTTCCACAAGAGTTTAATTATCTCCTAACATACAGCTCATATGGTCGTTTCGTTTCTTCTATATGAAAATAGACTCATCGAGCTTCGATTAGATAATTTATTCATTAATTAATTCCACTCCTACTATTTTTAGTGATTTTTCAATCTCACATCACTGCTGCTGCCAGCATCTGTTACTAAAGCAACTATGCCTATTTCGTGATTTCTCCTTGATCTAACTAGTAATTCATCATACATATCACAAATTATGATCATGACTAGCCATGCCAAGGGCTAATCATTGTCAAACATCTCCCTACTACACTATTTCCATATCATGAATTTTGACGCCAAAAATAATCAACCATGACATATGGCATAAAAATCGAATTTCCAAGACTTACGACCTAACATTATAGAACCAAATCCAACCGAACATTTATGCCATTTTCGCATGGCTAAAAGTTTACATACCAAATTTCAACAAAACATATTAGCCTATACATGCCGAAATGTTCTCCTAGACCGACTAAAAAGAAGATACCAAAAGTTGCTAGCCGGTGTGATGACTTCGATGACGGCCCGATTACGCAAAAAGAGACGAGTCCAAGAAACCTAAAATAGGTGACAAGGAAACACCGAGTGAGTATATAACTCAGTAAGTCATAAGCAATGCACTACCATCCATTAATAACATTATCACAAGAGGAAACAAAATGGAACGAGGCTAGTTACTCCATCCATACCGAACCATACCATAGTTCCTTAGACCTATCGGTTCAATCTCATACCAAGTCATGCATTCACATTCCATATACTAATCAATAGGATATTTGAGGCATTTTCATACATCATTGTATTTTCGTTACAATCATACAACTAAACGACCTTTCGCCTATTCCACGATAAATCTTATGTATGTGACTTCAATTATAATTGTCACATAGGTTCAAACTTACCAAGCTCAACTCCAAATATAAACATAGCGCCTATTAGCCATGAACTCAAGGTACTTACCCGATCCGCTGTCCGTGATCAACTCAATAATGTCGCACACTTAGTGTCCATAGTGATTCAAAAGTATATATTAAGTCCGCACACTCAGTGCTATATAATCAACTCGCACACTTAGTGCTATATAATCAAACTCGCACACTTAGTGCTGTACAATTTAAACCCGCACACTTAGTGCCAATCTCATGATCATAAATGTTTATACCCGCACACTTAGTGCCGAGATCAACAACTCAATACATCTCACCTCTTTTCTTTTCATTCAACACTTTCATCACCACATGCATACATGTATATATATATTTATCATTCCATTCAGCATCATTACATAGACGTTATGACCATTTAAATTAATACAAACTATATGCTTAATGACTTACTTTGTGTTGGGTAAGACGGTTCCAACTCGGCTACTCGATGATCTTTTCTTTGCCTTTGCTTGATTCTCCTCCTTTAACTCCTTGAGCTTAATCAATAAATCAACTAGTTTAACCATCTTGCTAAACATTCATAATTCAATTACACATGCATATGTATGTCTGTATATTCGGCAACCATCCTCACTAATTACCCATTTAGTCGATTATACACATAATTAAAGGTAACATCACGAATGGGCATACTTATGTATATATATATGTATATATATACTTCGGAATGGGCATCACAATTAGATTTAACACCACCTTCATACTCAATTAGATGGCCGAATGCATGTATATATGCACAATGTCAACTATAACATCATTTAAACACCTAATTTCATCTCATGAACACTCGACCCATTTTTACCCCATATGGCCGAATGTGTAAGATTACATTCAACACCACCGATGTACTTAATTAGGTGGCCAAATATACCAAGTTAGACTTGACATTATACGTCACAAGAACTCTAATTTAATTTGTCAATTGCTTGGCCAAGAACTCACAAGTGCCTTATCTACAACCTATTCGGCCTTACTACTTAAACTTAGCCTTTCATACACTTATCTCTATTGTTTTAGAAGGCCGAATCCTTATGTGTTCCAACATCTAGCTTACTCAATTCAACACATCAAAACGACATTTAGGCCGATTTTGCTAGCACACAAGCCTTTGACCGAATGTCCTTGACCTCTAGTCACCTAAATTTTTATTCTTTAAAACTCATCCAACTTATATTTTTCATTGACAACCTCCTTAACTTCAATTTATTCACATCTTTAATCATGCTACATTCGACCATTATTTAACAATAATTCATGTATCCTTTTTATTAAACACTCAAAATCAACCATCTTCATACCTCATCACCAAAGACATCAAAATACCAACCAAGAATGTAACATTCATGGCCGAATATCATCTCCATCAATTAACAGAATTTGAACCATGGCTAGGTAGATTTCAAACTTACAACTTAAAATATACATGAATCTCAAAGAATAATATCAAACATACCTCAATCTAGTTACATGCATGGCCAAACTTCTTAGAAACTTTTCCCCTAGGCACCGAATATTCAAGAGCTTCTTAATCAACTTAAAGGTGACCAAATGCCTTAACTTCAATTTCTTCTTTTTCTTTCTTTAGGTACGGCAATTGTAATAAGGAAAAGGATGAACACTCCTTCTTCCTCCCTTATTTTATTCATTTTTTTCCTTTTTAATTCCTTTCTTTTATTTATTCTAATTTACTTACCAATATTAAATAATAAACAACATAAACTTGGAGGAATGGAACCATGCTTGGCCGGCCACTTATCATGAATTGGGCACTTTGACATGCAAACCCAAACTTTCCTATTTTAATACTATTTGGTCCTTACTTATTTACCTATCAAAATTTTCTAAGTCTCTCAACTAGATCCTTTCAAGCAAAATTCACATTCCTAATATAAAATTAAAACATCAAATTTTTATACAAGTACTATCACACATATAAGATATGCAAATAAAATTTTAACTAAATTTTATGACTCGGTTTTGTGGTCCCGAAACCACATTCCGACTAGGGTCGAATTAGGGCTGTCACAACTCTCCTCCACATAAGGAATTTTCGTCCCCGAAAATCTTACCAGTGAAAAATTTAGGATATCGATCCTTCATAGAGTCCTCAAGTTCCCAAGTGGCTTCTTCGATTCCGTGTTTATGCCACAACACCTTCACTAATGGGATTTTCTTATTTCGCAACTCTTTTACTTCACGCATCAAAATGCGAACTAGCTCTTCTTCATAACTCAAGTTAGGCTGAATCTCGATCTCAGATGGAGTGATTACGTGCGACGGGTCGGACCTATATCGTCGAAGCATCAAGACATGGAAAACGTTGTGAATCTTTTCAAGCTCAAGGGGTAAAATTAATCGGTATGCAACTGGTCCAACTCGTTCGGATACCTTATATGGACCGATGAACCTCGGACTTAGTTTGCCCTTACGACCAAATCTAAGCACCTTCTTCCAGGGTGAAACTTTGAGAAATACTTTGTCTTCGACCTGATATTCAATGTCTTTTCTTTTCAAATCCGCATACGACTTTTGACGATCCGAAGCGGCTTTCAAACTTTCGCGAATTACTCGGACTTTCTGCTCGGCATCCTTAATCAAATCAACCCCAAAGATCTTACTTTCACTAAGTTCAGTCCAAAATAATGGGGTACGGCATTTACCACCGTATAAAGCCTCGTAAGGTGCCATCTTAATGCTTGACTGAAAACTATTGTTGTAAGCAAATTCGATCAAAGGCAGGTATCTTTCCCATGAACCACAAAACTCTAAAACACAACATCTCAACATATGCTCGAGTATTTGAATTATCCGCTCAGATTGGCCATCGGTCTGAGGATGGAATGCGGTGCTAAAGTGCATCTTGGTACCCAATGCTTCTTGTAATTTCTTCCAAAATCGCGAGGCAAATCTTGGGTCTCTATCCGACACGATGGAAATAGGTACCCCATGCAACGAACTATTTGGGAGACATATAATTCTGCCAATTTATCGAGCGAAAAATCTGTACGGACGGGATAAAATGAGCAGACTTGGTCAATCTATCAACAATGACCCAGATTGCATCTTTCTTGCTTGATGACAATGGCAATCCAGATACAAAATCCATCGTTACCCGATCCCACTTCCATTCGGGTATCATGATCGGCTGAAGTAATCCCGACGGCACTTGATGTTCCGCTTTTACTTGTTGACATATCAGACACCTTGAAACAAATTCAGAAATGTCTCGTTTCATACCGGGCCACCAAAATTGGCGTTACAGGTCATTGTACATTTTAGTACTACCCGGGTGGACTGACATTCGACTACTATGAGCCTCGTTCAAAATCATCGAAATAAGTTTCGAATTTCTTGGAACACATAATCGACCTCTGAACGTCAAGCAATCATTGTCGTCAATCCAGAATCTCGATTCCTTATTCGAAGCACATTCAGCTCGTTTGGTGACTAATTCAGCATCGACTTTCTGGGATTCAAGTATTTGACGAATCAATAATGGTTTGGCCTCTAATTCAGCTACTAGCACCCCATCGGGTGGGACGGATAAGTGAGCATTCACCGCTCTCAAAGCAAACAGTGCTTTCCGACTTAAAGCATCAGCAACCACGTTAGCCTTTCCCGGGTGATAATCAATAACAAGTTCATAGTCTTTCAACAACTCAAGCCAACGTCTTTGTCACAGATTTAGATCTCTTTGAGTCATCAAATATTTAAGACTTTTGTGGTCCGAATAAATATGATACCTTTCCTAAACAAGTAATGCCGCCATATTTTCAGGGCGAACACTATGGCCGCCAATTCAAGATCATGGGTCGGATAGTTTCTCTCATGCGGCTTTAATTGTCTCGACGCGTAAGCCACAACTCGACCTTCTTGCATCAACACACAACCTAGCCCAAGTAAGGATGCATCACTATAAATGACAAACTCTTTGCCGGACTCTGGTTGTACTAGCACTGGAGCTTCGGTTAAACAGGTCTTTAGTCGATCGAAACTCTTCTGACAGTTCTCTGTCCACTCAAACTCAACATCTTTTTGGAGTAGTTTCGTCAACGGTGCAGCTATCATCGAGAAACCTTTTACAAATCGTCGGTAATAACCGGCGAGCCCCAGGAAGCTCCGAACTTCGGTAATATTTCTTGGAGGCTTCCAGTTAAGTATGGCTGAAATTTTGCTCGGGTCAACTCGAATACCCGATGCGGATACCACATGACCCAAGAGCTAACCTCTCTTAACTAGAACTCACACTTACTGAACTTAGCATATAACTTCTTATCCCGCAAAATTTGCAACACTAATCTCAGGTGCTCAGCATGTTCGGTCTCATCTCCTGAATAGACTAAGATGTCATCAATGAACACAACTACGAACCGGTCCAAATACTGTCTGAAGATCCGATTCATCAAATCCATAAATACCGCAGGGGCATTAGTGAGCCCGAACGGCATCACTAAGAACTCGTAGTGACCGTACCTCGTTCTGAAAGTAGTTTTGGGTACGTCCGAATCTCGAATCCGCAACTGATAATAACCCGATCTCAAATCTATCTTTGAAAACACTGAGGCTCCCTTTAGTTGATCAAACAAATCATCAATACGCGGTAATGGATATTTATTCTTTATCGTCACTTTATTCAGTTACAATAGTCAATGCACAACCTCATGGTTCCGTCCTTCTTTTTCACGAACAATACTGGTGCACCCCAAGGTGAGAAACTTGGTCGAGCGAAACCTCTATCCGTTAACTCTTGCAATTGAGCTTTCAATTCCTTTAACTCGGTTGGTGCCATACGATACGGAGCTATCGAAATTGGCGTAGTTCCAGGTACAAGCTCAATACCAAACTCTACCTCCGAACAGGTGGTAAACCCGGTAATTCTTCAGGAAAAACATCCGGGTATTCACAAACCACTGGTACAGATTCGGGTTTCTTTTCTAATTCTTTGTCATCAAGTACATACGCAAGGTATGCTTCGCACCCTTTTCTTACATATTTCTGGGCCAACATTGCTGATATTACAGCTGGCAACCCCCTTAAGTCCGTAGACTCAACTCGGATTATCTCGTTATTTGCACCTCAAATCGATGGTTTTTCTTTTGCAGTTCACCACTGCATCATGTACGGTCAACCAATCCATACCAAGAATAACATCAAATTCGTCAAACGGCAAAAGCATCAAATCGGCCGGAAAACAGGATTCTCGGATTATTAGAGGGCATCTCTTACACACTTTATCAACAAGTACGTATTGACCCAAAGGGTTTGACACTCGAATTACGAACTCAGTAGACTCAACAGGTAGAGTCTTACTGGATGCTAAGGTTCACATACATATGAATGAGTAGAGCCAGGGTCAATCAATGCAATCACATTAGTATCAAAGAGAGTGAAGGTACCAGTGATGACGTCAGGGGAGGATGCCTCCTCTCGTGCGCGAATGGCATATGCTCTAGCAGGAGTACGGTTCTCGGCTCGAACAGCCGTATCAGAGGCCCCTCTCTGACTACCACCCCTACCTCCTAAAATTCTCGGTGGTCTACCTCTAGTTGTCACTCCACTAGGTCTTGCACCTTGAATCTTATCTTCTCATCAAGCTCCGTGCAATCTCTAATGAAGTGGTCCTTCGAACCGCATCCGTAACAGGCCCTGTTAGTAGACTTACCCCAACATTCACCTAGGTGTCGTCTTCCGCATTGGGACATTCAGGTTTCTCTTGACGATTATTGCCCACACTAGCTACCGAAGTAGCTCGGGAGTCCGTCGGTGGTCGTGCTCTGATGGAAATTCCCGCAGTCGTCCTCGACTTATTAGTGTCCTCCCTGAACTTCTTTACAGCTGAGAAGGAGCTTTACCGTCGATCTTTTACGATAGTCTCTAGCTTCAAATTCACCTTCTTCTTCTCCTTTCCAAGTTCTTCCGCCTTGCAGGCTCGTTCGACTAGTGTCACGAATTCTTTTATCTCCAAAATACCCACTAGTAGCTTTAAATCTTCATTCAACCCTTCTTCGAATCTTTTGCACATAGCAACCTCATCAGCTACACACTCCGGGCATACCTACTGAGTCTTACGAATTCATGTTTGTATTAGATACTGTCATACGGCCTTGCTTGAGTTCCAAGAATTCCTTACGCTTTTGATCAATGAACCGTTGACTAATATATTTCTTTCGAAATTCCGTCTGAAAGAAGTCCCAAGTACTCGTTCGTTTGGGACTATGGAAATCAGGGTCCTCCACCAATAGTAGGCTGAGTCCCGCAACAAGGATATAGCACACTTTAGACATTCATCGGGCGTGCATGACAGTTCATCAAACACCCGAATGGTGTTATCAAGCCAGAACTCGGCCCTTTCGCATCATTAGTAACTATGGCCCTGAACTCCTCAGCCCCGCGCTCCTAATCAAGTCTACAGGTGGCTTACTCAGCCTCACAGGATCAGTAACTGATGGATTACGGGCTCTTGGGGTGGATTATTCAAATTGGGAATTGTTGGACAGCCGGATTGGTTCGGGCATATTGCGTGACCCACTCATTCATCATGGTAAAGAAGGCTTGTTTAGCCCCTCACCTTGATTATTCGCAGATGACTGAGGTTCAACAGGCGGCGTCCCTTGTGCAGGAGCAGCCGCTACACTTTCAACGTCATCCGCCAAGGTTCTCTCTACACCGGGATCCATTTACTAATCAAAACAAAAATTTTAACCGTCAGAAGTCATCACACATTTAAACATTAACATTAAGGCATGTACAGCTAGACTCATACGTGCTATGGTAGTCCTAGAACCGACTAAACATAGCTCTGATACAATCAAATGTAACACCCCAACCCGAGGCGTCGCCGGAGTCGAACACGAGGTGTTAACAGACTTCAAACCACTTAAAAAAATTTCCCAGACAAGCTGCCAATCTGCGTACTAGTCGCTTTAAAAATCATATCTTGAGTTCTGAAACTCGAAATCCAGTTCCGTAAATTTTCCCTGAAACTAGACTCATATTCCCATCTACATATTTTTTTCTAGAATTTTTGGTTGGGCCAATTAGTACATTTATTAGTCAAAGTCTCCCATGTTACAGGGATCGACTACACTGACCTTTGCGCATTACGACTTGGATATCTCCCTGTACAGGGCTTCATTACTGATGTCGTTTGTTTCTATAGAAACTAGACTCGAAGGGAATCTATCAATATGGCATGACTTCTAATTATCTCTGGTTAATTTATAATGAATTTCCAAAGTCGGAAAGGGAATCAGAATCGCTCTGGCCCTGTTTCACAGAGTTTAATTATCTCCTAACATACAGCTCATATGGTCGTTTCGTTTCTTTATATGAAAATAGACTCATCGAGCTTCGATTACATAATTTATTCATTAATTAATTCACTCCAACTATTTTTAGTGATTTTTAATCTCACGTCACTGCTGCTGCCAGCATCTGTTACTAAAGCAACTATGCCTATTTCGTGATTTCTCCTTGATCTAACTAGTAATTCATCATACATATCACAAATTATGATCATGACTAGCCATGCCAAGGGCTAATCATTGTCAAACATCTCCCTACTACACTATTGCCATATCATGAATTTTGACACCAAAAATAATCAACCATGACATATGGCATAAAAATCAAATTTCCAAGACTTACGACCTAACATTATAGAACCAAATCCAACCGAACATTTATGCCATTTTCGCATGGCTAAAAGTTTACATACCAAATTTCAACAAAACATATTAGCCTATACATGCCAAATGTTCTCCTAGACCGACTAAAAAGAAGATACCAAAAGTTGCTAGCCGGTGTGATGACTTCGATGACGGCCCGATTACGCAAAAAGAGACGAGTCCAAGAAACCTAAAATAGGTGACAAGGAAACACCGAGTGAGTATATAACTCAGTAAGTCATAAGCAATGCACTACCATCCATTAATAACATTATCACAAGAGGAACAAAATGGAACGAGGCTAGTTACTCCATCCATACCGAACCATACCATAGTTCTTAGACCTATCGGTTCAATCTCATACAAGTCATGCATTCACATCCATATACTAATCAATAGGATATTGAGGCATTTTCATACATCATTGTATTTTCGTTACAATCATACAACTAAACGACCTTCACCATTCCACGATAAATTATGTACGTGACTTCAATAAATTGTCACATAGGTTCAAACTACCAAGCTCAACCCAAATATAAACATAGCGCTATAGCCATGAACTCAGGTACTTACCCGATCGCTGTCCGTGATCAACTCAATAATGTCGCACACTTAGTGTCCATAGTGATTCAAAAGTATATATTAAGTCCGCACACTCAGTGCTATATAATCAACTCGCACACTAGTGCTATATAACAAACTCGCACACTTATGCTGTACAATTTAAACCCGCACACTTAGTGCCAATCTCATGATCATAAATGTTTATACCCGCACACTTAGTGCCGAGATCAACAACTCAATACATCTCACCTCTTTATTTTCATTCAACACTTTCATCAACACATGCATACATGTATATATATTTATCATTCCATCAGCATCATACATAGACGTTATGACATTTAAATTAATTCAAACTATATGCTAATGATTACTTTGTGTTGGGTAAGACGGTTCCAACTCGACTACTCGATGATCTTTCTTGCCTTTGCTGATTTCTCTTTAACTCCTTGAGCTTAATCAATAAATCAACTAGTTTAACCATCTGCTAACATTCATAATTCAATTACACATGCATAGTATGTCTGATATGCACCATCTACTATTACCATTTAGTCATTAACCATATAAAGTAATCAATCATACTTATGTATATATATATATGTATATATATACTTCGGAATGGGCATCACATTAGATTTAACACACCTCATACTCATTAGATGGCCGAATGCCATGTATATATGCACAATGTCAACTATAACATCATTTAAACACCTAATTTCATCTCATGAACACTCGACCCATTTTACCCCATATGGCCGAATGTGTAAGATTACATTCAACACCACCGATGTACTTAATTAGGTGGCCAAATATACCAAGTTAGACTTGACATTATACGTCACAAGAACTCTAATTTAATTTGTCAATTGCTTGGCCAAGAACTCACAAGTGCCTTATCTACAACCTATTCGGCCTTACTACTTAAACTTAGCCTTTCATACACTTATCTCTATTGTTTTAGAAGCTGAATCCTTATGTGTCCAACATCTAGCTTACTCAATTCAACACATCAAAACAACATTTAGCCGATTTGCTAGCACACAAGCCTTTGACCGAT